>NW_015150524.1:822158-905918 GCF_000732505.1 Cyprinodon variegatus | reverse complement strand
AATACAGTTTTGATGTAGAGATATTGCTATATCTTTTTTATATGGTATACTTTAAGAGAAACAAGATGAAGTATTGACAAACACATTTTTTTTATCTTAATTTTTCTAATTCAGATGTATAAAATAGCTTTTTTAATCAAAACTGTTTCAGATCTAGACGGCTGTCACTGGCTTAATGAAGATGTCTTTTTGTTCCAGCTCCTTTGGAATGAAATAAGTACTGAGAGAAAACATTGCTGATTCTATGATTGTTTTTTTTCTTCAAATCAGTAATAGATCATTTGCAGAAAACACAAAAATTATTCTGTTTACATAGGATTTTATTCTGTGAATAATAAGTCATGCCTTTTTTATATGTTATTTACGATAGACTTCTACCTATCAGTAATCTAAGCCATAACACATATTAGAAAATACATAAAAGACAGACGGATCAGGTAATAAAGAATAATCTCCAGCCATTTTTTTCCTCAGAATATTAAATGCTAAATGAGAGAGAAAAGAGAGAGAAATGTGAAAAGGAGAATATCACCTGCAAAGTGTCTTAGCACAGAGGAGAGCATTTCTATGTTCTGCCATTCTGCATTTAAGTTAAAAATAGATGCAGCCCAAAAAGCCATCTTTGGGCTGGTTCTCCCGCCACATATTGTAGCTGTTCCCCTTTTACCCACTAGATGGGGCACTGGTTAGGGCCATGGAGTATCTGTTTAACCCAGCTCTCCCCTCCATAACTGAAGAGGCTCATGCATGATGCACCCCAATCAGGGATTTGTGAAGCCATATTTAAAGCTCAGCATTCCACCTACCATAACCAGGACAGCTTGATGGCTTCCCCGGATCTTTGATTTGTCTGCTGCAAATCCCCCATTCATCTTTACCTAACCTTATCAGTTATGATCATGGAAAATTTAAAACATGAAGACTAAGAGATTGATTTTCTTTCCAGTGAGCTCCCAAATCCCCATGGGCAGTACGGTGTGCTTTCATCTGATATATAAAGAGTAATCTCCTCGTCTCTTTCTCCCACTGAGACTCTGTGAAGGTTAAACATGTATCAATCAGCTGAAAAAAGAAAAAGATCTCAAGCATTTCAGAAATATTTCTCTGCAGATCGAGCAAAGGGAAACAAAGTGAGGGGCTGATCAGGGGGTTGAGAAGAGTATGTAGGTTAATGCTGGTGTACAGAGGGGGAATTGTGTCTATGCGTGTTTTATTTGATTGTATGTAACCAAAGCATACTTATCTGATGTTCTGTTTCACAGCGTAATGTTTGAGGAGTGTTAGGATCTGAGAAATGTTTTTTTTCCTTCTTTTTTATAACAGTGTCCTGTCTGGCAATGTGGCAATAAGAATAATTGTCTTGATGCCAAAAAGAGCCCAACAGACTTCACTTTCACAAGAGGAGCAGTACGGCTATCGCCATAGTGTTCCGCTTGTTTTATGCAAAGTAAAGTAAAGTAGAAAAGATGAAAGAAAGAGGAGACAAAAGGGAGACAACAAAACATCCTCGGTCTGCTTCATTACCTGCAAAGAGACGCAAAAAGAACAGCACAACCAACGGACATGTTACGAGACATACATACAACAAAGTAACACCCATATACCATCACTGAAGTATAAGTAGTATTATTTAATCTGACATGTACTCTGTGTTACCTGAAGATAAGAATATGGGTAAGAATAAGAATTTAATCTGAGAGTTTAGAGTTCACTGAGCCCAGGGGCTTTTTGGTCCCTCAATAACTGGCTAAAAATCCTAAAAAACCATTTAAGTTTTTAGATAGAGATATAATAACAAATGCAGTTTTTGCATGCAATAATTGTGTACCATTTTTTAAAAAGAGGGAAGTACTTGTAAGATTTGCTTTTATATAATTTTCTTGTCATTGGTTCTAAACTAAGTTTCTTTTTTTTATACAATTAATGAATAAGCTGGGCCAAAGTTGACACCTTAGAATGTAAAGGTCATAGACCTCTAGCTCAGACTATAATCTGCAAAAGTAGTCATACCTCTTTATTGTTTTTCCTTCTCTTTGAAGGTTCTCCTTGTGCTACCTGCATATTTGATTAGATGGTCATGTTTCTTTGAGGTTTCCTCTTGACCATACTCTTTCCTCTTTCAGTTGAAGGCCTGAACTGCATTAGTTAGGTGTTTAGTATGTTGCTTTAAAAACTAACTCTGGTTCACAACTTCAGTGTTTTTTTTTTTTTGTCTCCACAATGCTTTCTCTTTGCTGATTTTCCTCAGCAAACCTGAGGCCTGGACATACGTATGTATTCTGATATTAGATATATCCATATCAGGGTAATCAGAGTAAAAGGAAACCTAATGCAAATTTATTTTTCAGATTTTATTTGTTTAAAAAAAATGCTTTTATTTTCTCTTTTCTTAGTCCATGTTACTTAAAAAAAATGTAAAAACATCTAAGGGGTGTGGTTGTTTTTGCAAGGCACCTTAAACTCAGTAAAGCTCTGCAGATGTACTGTAGCTTAAGTTCTGCACTTCAGGTTTTTACTGCATTTCCCCTACAATAGCAAAATGAATACAAATGGATTTTCCTTTGTTATGCTGTCAGCACGGAAAGAAATGACATTTAAATAATTCAGCAGTTGCACGTCTTTCCAGTAACAATGTCCTGGCAGATAATCTACAGACTTCACTGACAACAGCCTCCACTGGAGCCAGGAGGAGCTGTGATGCTGATAGCTTGTTTTCTAGATTACACGGATTAAAGAGTTGTTGAAGATGTTGATGTTTCTGGGTGAGTTTGCTGATCTCAGTGGGCAAAACATATTGTAAGATAGAAGCAGGGATGTAAGGTCCAAATAACTGCATGGCTGCCTCTATTTCAGACAAATATGTAGAGAATTCACTTTTGAAAATATAAATGCATGTAGTAATGTCAGAACAATCCAAAGTTGATGGCGTAAAATGTAACCTTCTTATTAGAAGGAAAGTTTCTGCATATAGTTGCTTCTGTTTAAAAGCTTTTTTTTGCCTCTGAAAGTTTGGACTTTACTCAGCTTGGCCTTTTTAACACACTATTTGCAATGATTTCAAAATAAGAGATGCAGGTTTTGCATAATGAACAGTTCTACAGATTTAAATTGGTTTTATTCGGTGCAAATGAAAAAAACAGATGTGGCCATAAAAGAAGGTAGTGTCTGACAAACCTTCTTGTCTTAATTTGCCAAAGTCAACCATATCGCATTTTTGGTTTACAGGTGTAGGCCTGTAGATTTTTTCTTTTTAAATATTTCAAAGGGTCCATGGTAGTCCATTTTCCAGAGTCATTTAGAAGAGAAACAGGCCCACAGCATGATAGATCATCCACTGTACATAAGTTATTAGAATGTGTTTTGACTAAACCCAACTGTATTGTTTTTTACAGAATGATCCAGTTTAGCTCTGCTCAAGGTCCCAGAATTTGGCAAGCTACCCATATTTACATTGATGTTAGATTTGAAAAAGCTGTTTCCTTACATGCCACCAAAACAGTTCATTAGTATTTAGATACTGTTGCAGCAACAGGGGATGTGGAGATATATTTTACATTCCTTAGCGTACTTTATCTGTCGTCCAGCCTTGTCATGCTAAGGTGATAGATAAATCCTTCAGCTGCTTCACCATAATGTTTTAAAATAATAACTTTAAAGCAGCTAAGATATATTGTGTCTTAACATTTATATTTGTGAGATAAAGTGATGCATTAATATGTAAAAAGATTAGCTCAGCTAAAAAAAACAGATTAACTTTGAGACCTGGAAAGTATAATTAGCTCTAAACTACATCAATAAGAATTGCTAGAAATTAGAAAGCAAGTAGAACTTGTTATTTTGAGGAATCATTCATTTTAAACACGAGTTGTTTTTTTTGTTTTTGTTTTTTTTTTTTGCTGCATTTGATTAAAATGAACTGAGATGAAAGTTGGACTTTTTCCAAAATCTTTAATCTGGGCTGATGACACTGCAATAAAATGAGGTTCTATGTAGAGGAAGTAGAAACTGTTCACTATTCGACTGATTTGACCTGCTAGGTTTTTGCAGAAGGATGCACTTTTTTATTTTGTTCCAGGAATCAATGGGAAAATTCCTCATTAAAAAAGGAAGCAGAGCTGCTGATTACAAAATGTACATAAAAAGTTTTTATCTATCGCAACAAAAAAAGATTTAATAATAAGCAAGGGTTGATTAGGGTGACTTTAAGAGGCTTTAAAATCCCAAGGTTAATTACATTGTAATTAGTTTGAGCATTCTGATTAATGAGGCATTTGTTAGGGAATTAGCTCAGCTCATGCACAAAATGGAGCCAGCCTGCAGTTGTGTTTAGGATGAAAAAGTTTATCTTTATTTTAGCAGAGTTTTTCTGCCTGATGTTTTGGATTAATAAGCAGACGGCAGAAATAAAGATTAATCTCTGCGTTTGCAGTCATAACAGCAACATCAGCTGTGTCTTTATGTAAACCTGATCAGGTCGGCTGGAGCCTTTCTATGAAAAGTTTGAGGGCTTTCCCAGTATTCACAGTTTTATTTCTTCTTTTTAAAATTTCTACTGTTTATTTGTAGAACTTTGTCTAAATAAATTCCAGTACTCATCTTTTAGCCTCTTCTTTTTCGTTGTGTTGTGCAATTATTGGACAGTTTCTCTTCTTAGGGAGTGTTTGGAATGTAGAAAGTGTGGGAATTTTTAAAAATCATTTTGTTTTATAAATGTTCATTATATTATAAGACATATTTTGGAAGGTCTTATTATTCTTGTGGAATATTTTCAGTTGTTTGTGGATATTTTGAAGCTCTGTGTTTACCGACCACCTCTCATTAAATTCCCTCCAACAGAGCTTAAGACCTTAAAGATGTCACTCATGGAAATGTATTTTTCCATCTCCATCCTATTTAGTAAAAAATGATCTTGCAGAAAAGGGAAGCTGCTGCCAATCAAGTATTTTCCTTATCATGTTGGGTCAACATTTGGCAGAGTGTATCTGTGCTCCATCATTTCTGACATAATCCCTAACACTGACTGATATGTGGTCCAATCCATGACAGAAACTCCTTGTGTAGTTTGACATACCCCCTCCAATCTCACCAATCCTGTAGAATCCCTTTTTGACAGCTAGTCGTTCACCAAGACCATTTATGATGAGGCTTTGGCAGAAAGAAGATGGATCAACTGAAGGATGACCCCTCTCTCAGGATGTGTCAGAACTTTATACCTTTCCCTTTTCTCAAGGAGATGATTCTTTAGCCGTTTCTCTGCTGCCGATAAAGAAAACTCCATCTTATCCTCAAACAAACTTTCACCTTTAAGGACAAGGAAAGCTCCACCTTAACCATTAAACTGAGGGAAATATTTGTCATTTTAAATTTGTAAGAAAGAAAAATTGCCAATATACTAAAAGATGCTGCTTAGCAAACATAATTTTAAAAAACATTGGATCCAATCAATCTTTAGAGGGATTTAAAATGAATATCGGATAAAATGAAGTATACCCCTTTCACTTGGATTTTTCAATTCCTTTCAGACCATGTAAGTGAAATATATATTAAAAATGTCTGAATATATTTTACATAAATGATACACGTAATTTTATTCATCTTGGAACTTTTCCAGTTTTTCACATTACAGTGACCTCCATGTATGGATTTTGATTTATAAAATAACTGTTAAGTTGGTGGGAAAATGGCTTGAAAAACTTTAAATACCTAAAAATATGAAATGCATAGAAATTAACATGTATCCCGACCTCTTTACTCTGATAAACATAAAAAAGGAGCACTGGGGCCAAAATCTGAAGTAGTTTATACTAAGAGAGCTGGATATTTGGAAATAGTAATAGTATGGCACTAATAGGAAGCCAGAAACACCGCCAAAATAAACAAACAGATCAGGCATTGAGCAGAGAAACAAACTAAAAGTCCATGGTGGCTCCAGATACTGTAACTGAAGAATAATAACCTGTGCCCTCACAGCTAACATGGAAGAAAGTGCTCTGATTAGAGAACAAAACTATTATTTTGGTCTTTTCTTTTTAACACAATCCCCATGTTGCCTCGTGGTGGTGGCAGCATCATGATGTGGGGTCAGAGTTAATGGGAAGATGAATGGAGCTAAATACAGGACACTGTTGGAGGCTGAAAAAGGTTGGGGTGTAGATTCACCTTCCAGCAGGGCTACTTTAAACATTAAGGTGTCAATTAATGTGTAATATCCTGTTAAAAAGTGATGCTCAAAGACCAGTCCCATCCAGTCTAACTATTACCTGGCAAAGAAGCAAATGCAAAACCATCTATGTGAAGACATAGAAAGCTGAATAATCCAGACAACATGCAGCTGTAAGTACAGCAAACATTTATTTTCCTTCATCTTCACATTCATGCACTGTTTTGTGCGGGCCTATCCAATGTAACCAATTGAAAAGGGTTAAGTTTGTAGTTTTAACAGCACAAAAAAGAAAATATATCAAAGGCATGAATATGTTTTCAAGCCACTGCGAGGACATGTTCAAGTTTCTCTGCACTGCAGATCCACATTTAATCTGAATGTTCTTTACACAGCCAGACTTCCTTTAAAAAAAAAAAGACAAGAGGGGACACATTGACCCAATCAGGTTGTTTTTTTATTTGGAACAGAGTGGCAGATTAGTGACAGGGCGGTGGCGTGGAGGATCCGCCTCCTCTCGCTCACTCAGCCAATGACAGAAACTCAGCCTTAAAAAAATGCAAATGTATAAAAACAGGAATGGGAACAGCAACAGAGAGGTGTAGCCTCCGATGGGCTTCACGCAGGCGCTCACACATCCGCACCCAGACTCACATATACACAAATATACCCTCTCTTACTCATACACACACTTATATTATTTGGCTACGCAGGCTTGGATGGGTACAAACGCACAACTTTTTTTTTTCTTTTTCGACAGTCACTTTAGAAAAGACAGTAAGTGTTTTTAGATAATTCCTGCCTGTGACAAAGTGGCGACCTCGACTCTCCGTCTGTCCAATGGTGCACAGACAGGTAGTGGAGCACGAGAAGACGGTGAAGAGACACGGTCAGCGTGTGTGAGAGTCACTTTGAGGGCAAAGTCGCCCCACATTCAGCAGTGAGCAGACGAAACACATGCAAAACACCCACACACACCGGGACAGACTAGTGTCTGTACACAAGAGTCTGCCGTGAAATACCAAGGTGACGCACGCATACAGGCGAGGTGGTGGGTTCAGATGAGATACAGACACAAACACACACACACACACACACTGGTGAGGGGGGGAATTCAACACAGAAGTGGAGGAGGTGTGCTACCGTCTGTGGAAGAGCGTGAGAACTGCTGGAGTAGGTAAACACACTCCACCACGGTACATTCCAACTATAAAGCACCCCTCTTCAGTTTTTAATGCACAAACACACAGGAATCCTCACATACGCTCAGACAAGAATAACTCTGACTTCCATGCATTTGTTTTTGATCTACAGTACTGAGTATAAGAGAAGCTACTAGCCCAGACGCACTGGTATGTGGTTGTTGTTACAATCTCTTAGACTGAAGGACGGATCTCTATGTCTGCCTTCGCTAGAAATAAAATGGTCCCTCGGCGGGTTAAGGTTGACCACTTTGTTCTAGTTAACAAAAAGTTTACCAATAAGATGATTTTGTTTTTTTCATAGTAATTTTTTGACTCAGCTTAACTGTCACGCCTTTCATTCTCAAGCCGAACGCGATGCAAGCAAACGGCTTGGGAGGGCGGATTTTTTTCAGGATGACACAAAGACTGTACATATACAGCACCTTGCAAAAATAGTCATATCCATCAAAAAAGTCATATCCATCAAACTGTTACATGTTTTATGATACCACCTTAAATTTATATGAGTATTATTTAGGATTTTATGTAGTTAACAGTTGGTCTGTCACTACTTCTAACCTGTGATGCGGCAGTCTACTCAAATCTACAGGCTAGGGAGAGATGATTAATCAGAGATTCAA
Organism: Cyprinodon variegatus; assembly: GCF_000732505.1. Taxonomy (NCBI): domain Eukaryota; kingdom Metazoa; phylum Chordata; class Actinopteri; order Cyprinodontiformes; family Cyprinodontidae; genus Cyprinodon; species Cyprinodon variegatus. The sequence continues at coordinate 897,933 of NW_015150524.1, read as the reverse complement.
CCAAAATGCTTGTGGTAACTCTGGAGGAGCTGCATAAAGCTGCAGCTCAGGTGGGAGAATCTGTCAAAAGGATCAATTATGAAATTCTTCACATGACTGTTATGGAAAAGAGGCAAGGAGAAAGCCATTGTTGAATGTAAGTCGATGTAAAGGTGTGAATGATCATAACTTGATGTCTAATGCAACAAAATATACAACATATAAAATAAATATCCAGCTGTATGAAGACTTTTGCAAGGCTCTGTAATTGTGCTTCTACAAAACAAATTAAACCAATGGATCAGTAGCGTCACGTGACCTCGCTTTTGTCACTTGGAAGATGGCGGCGATGCGTGTTCAGATGATGTGGTCTCTAGTCATGGTGGTCTGCCTGTAATGCGCAGCTTATTTTATCCGTGTTTGCAGAGTGTGTGCGTGCACGCGACAAGAGCACAGCTCGTCTAAGGTGATGACTGATGTGACGGATTAACAAAACAAAAAAAAAAAAGAATAAAAAAGATCATGCAGATGATTAGTGACGCCAGAAAGGATACGCAGATATTTACATATATACTTCTTACTCTTTTTAAATGCTAAATACAACATCCTCCTGTTTAAGGTTTTATTATTATCATCATTGTTATTATTATTGTTTTTATTATTATAATTATAACAATAATTCCTCAGCATTCAGCCCAAAAACATTGATATATTATTGATTATAATTATCACTATCAATAACTAGTCTTTGTACAGCCCAGAGGAGCAGAGGGGCCACCGGCTCGACGCGACTGAAACACACAGCAGCATTTTCTGGTTGACCGAGCAGAGCGAGAGGTCAGAGCCACCTTCAAGCAGACTCTGGTGTCCGTGTGCGGATGTGCGTGCACGTAAGCTTGTGTTTATGTCGCCGTGTGAATTTTTGAGCACCAAAATAGGACAGAAGGCACAAAAGACACCGTTCCTCTCCCCTTTGACCCTAGACTCTGCATGGCCAACCAGATGCTCGGTGTGGGAGATTGTTTCTTTTGTTTTGCTTCTGGGGAGATAAGGGGGAAGAGTCATCTCCCCCTGTTAGATCTTGGCTTCCTCTTCTAACCCCCCCTTCTTCTCCTCTCTATTTTGTATATGCCCTATAGAAACAGAAGAGGAACTTTATTTTTTGTTTGATTGTGCTGGAAAACACATAGTAGGGGATTTTTTTTGTTGTCGTTTTGTCTTTTTTACAAAATAATGGTTTCATCATCACATACAGAAACAAGAATCTGAAGAATATTAATAACAACAGTTACTTTAAAAACATCTTGTGTGTATGTGTGATTTCTCTGAATATATTGGATTTTTTTGTCCTTTTTTTGTCCTTATTTTTCCATTTTCATTGAAAAGAAAGTCCCCAGAGAGAAGGCGCTCTCAAACATTTTGGAGACGAGAGGGGAGGAGCGGGATGAGGAGATGAAGGGGCGAGTAGAAGCAGTAGTAGAAGGAGAAGGAGGAGGAGGGGGGGCTTTAGAGTATATTTCTCTTTCTTCTCTCACTCTTTCTCCCTCCCCCCAGCCTGGTGTGAAGTGCATCTTCCCAGCATCTGAAGGGTTATGCGTAAAACTCCTCCTGCTTGTCGGGTTTCTGGTAGGTGACCGTGGCCTGTTTGGGCTCCTCCAGCGTGTAGCTGCCCTCGTCCTTCTTCTTCATCCTGTAGACCAGCAGCATCACCAAGAAGGCGGCGAACAAGGCGCCCACCACACCTCCCACAATCACAGCTGAAGCAAAACACAACAAAAAAGGAAATGAGTCATTTCAGAGATAATGGCTGCACCTTCTGAGATTAGGCTACTCACGTCTATACTAACAGCACAGCAGATCTACCACAGCATCACAATCACCTTGCTGCTAACTGAAAGCTGACGAGCCCCGATGTGCCAGTATTTATTCTCCGCTGCAGTAGCTCTGTGCTAAATTGCATTTCTCGTAGTTTAACTTAATGGGTCTGGTAATTTATTTGATTCAGGATCCTCAAATCAATAATTCTGCCGAGAGTAAGAGACACATTTTTGGTTGACAAGATGGTCAGAAACTCCCGTCCTGTACGTAGATCACTTTGCGACAATTTTATGAAAAAAAATATAATAAATTGTGCTAATATTTAGTGTGAATCTTTTTTCTACTCTTAAGATGCCAAACATTGCAAAGTTTAGGTCTGCAACAGCTTTTTAATATTATCGGTTTTTTTAGTGGCGTCACAAAGGAAGTAATATTACATATTTAACAACTGCAGCTCAAAATAGTCTGACTGCTTATTTGCAGCTTTAGCCAAAATGAAGTTGAGGCCTACCATCAGCCACATCATAAAGCTGATGAGGTTATCAATTAGTTTTATAACTAAAGACTATTTATGTTTTTTTTTTTTTTTATCTCAACTATATTTGATCGTCGCTAATCCCTGCTAATCCCTGATTAATGGATAAATGTTTCTTACAGAGTTTTAGTAAAATAATAAATAGTTTTCTTTTGAGAAATTAAAGATCTCTTTTTAATTGCTGGTTTCCTGGACCATCAGTATTTATACTTAGTCTACACTTTTTTTTTTTTTTAGAGGATTAAAGTTAGGAATTTTTTAAAAGATTGCTTTTAGCTGTTCTTATTCATTCCCAAACCAGTTTTAATGTTTGTGCTGGAACATTTTCCTGAAAACAAACCAGGATTACGTCCAGATTCCAACTATCTACTTTAGAGGCTCTAGAGCTGCTGTCCTGCTACCTCCAAGTCAATCAATCACCTGAATTAAATGAACTGGTCTGAAGTTGAAGAACGAAAATCTGACAACCAGATTAATAATTTCAAGATAGACCTTAATTCTTATGTTTCAATCCACTTTGAGCAATGCATCAGTAACCATAGCAATGGAAGATACCCATGGCATGATGCTACCACTATGCTAGACAGTTAGTAGTTAGGTTTTTAAGGCTAATTTTAAGCCTAAACTCATCCAAAAAAAAGCTCTTAGTCTCTGACTTTGGGCCTCTCCTTGTGAGCTGCTACCTGTGGGTGTCCGCCTTAGTCTGCACCATTTCCGCCCACAGTTTGTATTACAGGGAAAGTTTTCAAAAGCATTACAACCGCTTCCAGATTATAATTACATTCAGCCTTGATGGCTCCTGTGTTGTTCTTAAATATAGTATTTGCATCTTTTGACATGGGTGTTTTTCTTTAGATAAGGAAAAACAAATAACTTGGACGCAGTGGAGTGTTCTAACAGGATACTGATCCAAATCACAAGGTCAAAGGTTGCCGACAGCTCCAACTCTCAAGCTTCAGTATATGAGAATCCATCCTTTAAGACCAAAGCGCAAAAAAAATTGACTCTTCTCTGTGTAGACATGATCTTATTTTTAAAAGGGCAGCTAAAGATATTTATTAATACATGCATTCTATTAGATATTCAGTTTGATTATCTTCAGTCTCTTTGATTTGTTGTCTTCATCAATTTCTTTTACTAAATTCATTCAATTATGAACTAGTTGAATCATTTTTGTGTTCAATTCCTTGAAGCCCTACGCTGTGATTTTTATCTGTAAACGCTGCTTTATAAATAAACATTGACATGCTTCATACTGACCTTGCATGGATTAGAGACAAAAAAGAAATTCTGACCTGTTATCCTCTTTTTAAAGCATGTATATATTGGCATTATAAACTAAAACTAGAACAAAATGACCTCTAACTTAACAAATTGTTTCGAAATCATTTGAATCTTTATTACCGGTATGCATCAAAGAGGCATTGAGGAAGATTATCTCTACATGGAAAATTTCTCTTCTTCTGCTAAAGCTAAAAATTGGAACACCAGACCTCTAATCTTTTTTTACTGAATCATAGTTGATTTATTTAGTGGATGAGATTAAATGGGAAAACTGTTTGGAGGAGCCAGCAGTTTGGAAAAAGTTCAAGGCTGCACAGGTTCACCAGTACAATCTCAGAGACAAGTCCCAATAGGACAGAGAGGCAAAGAAAAAAAAAGCACCTGTCCTGTTTAACTACTACATAAAAAGATCCTGTAAACTAATACAGATAGCTCTACGTCAAGCACACAGTCTAATCTATAATCTGTTGCCTCCTGCTCTTTACCGATGACCAGGAAATCAGCAAAAACCACCGCCACCAGTCCACCAATCAGAAGAGCTGAAGGAGAGACAGAGAGCCGGTCAGGCAAGTTGGCTGCTTCAGCAGTTTCTACAGCAGCTATTTGGGAATATTAAAGGGGAGATTGCTTGAAAAGAAACAAGATTTGGCCAAAGGGAAAAAGCTGTGAAGGGAAAGGAAGGGCTGGATAACCCAGCAGGAAGACTTCTTGTTCTCAGTGGATTGAATGGGTTTGCAGCACATAGGTGGAAGCAGGTAATGCTAGTTTATTTTAGCAGCCCTCAAGAAAAAGCAGAAAAAGAACACAGGAGGCAACATGGTGTTTTCTGTTCATCTAAACAGGTGATTTACTGAAGGTAAAAGGACCAAACCTCTAATATATTCTCACCTATTAGAACCTCTTTCCTCTCCAGGATGTTCTTCTGTGGCATCTGTGCAGCAGAGCTCTCTCCATTCACCGTGTTCCCGTTCAAGTCGGGCTCCACCGGCGGTAAGCCTCTACCCAGACCGTTCCGTTGATCTTCCCTGATCTCTGAGTCACCGCTTGGGCCTGCGGGGCCCACCTCATTCCCCTCCTGAGACAAAGACAGAGAAGCAAAACTTAGCAGGAAACTTTGATGGTTTGATGTAATTAAACTTGTCCCGCAGAGCCGCTGCCCTGAATCTTAAAACCCACAGCAGCCTGGAGAGAGTTTTCCATGACAGACACTGGCGTTTACAAACAATGACTCTCTGTATGTCCTGAACAGTGGAAAAGAGGCTTCCTGTCAAACAAATATATACACACACTTCATAAAATGCGGCAGCTTGATTTGTGATGTGGGAAATTATAGAAGCATCATACTGCAAAGCAGCTCCACTGGAAATAAACAGGTTTAATAAAAGACATGATGGCGGTGTGCAAATAAATTCAAAATATCAGGTGGAAGGGCAGATTTTTGCAGGAACAAACTACCGGTACTGTAGCACAGAGTTCGTCACAGCTGGTTTGAATTATTTACTCTTAAACTCAATGTTCAAGAGGAAACATCAAGAGAAGATGAGATCAGCATCATTTGATCACTGTAAAAACCAATGAAGGAAATGCATAAACAGATATTGGCTGTTTACATGTAGCCTGATCGGGACAATTCAAGACAAATTCTTCTTCATAAAATAAATGAGCCACATGTTCATCTATCACTACAGTCATTAGCACTCCAAGTTTCCTTTTGTCAATCATAAACCCGAACATCCTTCTGCTGTATGCATTTTTTTACTCTCTAAATGTCCTCATATACTCCCAGCAGGAATCTTGTACTTTATTCACGTTTTGCCATATGACAACACACCTACATTATAATTTATTGGCTTTTTACTTGGTAGATTAACACAAGAACCACATCATTGTTCAATGAAATGGGATGGATGCTTTACTTTCTTTTTTTTGTGCACAAATAAAAATCCTTAAAATTGGGGCATGCCTTTGTATTCAGCCTACTTGAGTAATCCACCTCTTGCTGCATTTGCTGCTGCAAGTCAGTTTTAGGATACGTCTCTGCCTTTACTGTTTGCCAATTTTTTTAGTTTCAAAACAGCTGCAACTTAGCCAGATTTCAGCATCTTTAAACATCTATGTTCAATAGTTACCAGTTTCTGGACTTCGGCTGCACTATTCTATTTTATCAATCATAGCTCTGGATGCATGTTTGAAATTTGGCCTCGATCTTAACTCTTCTGCAGCCTCTTGTTGTCCTTCATCATCGTCTTTCTATTCACTCTGACCAGCCTCTGTCATCCAACGTGTTTCATAATTTTGGGCGCAGTATTTTTCTTGAAAATGTAGAAAATGTGTTTGTTTTAAGCCTTGATGTGCTTCCTTAACTTTATAGCTTCCCTTTTTGTTTGAGCAGCTCTTTACTGTGTTTTTAGATCAAATTAGTGCATTACCTGCTGGAATATTTTGTTATTGTCATTACACTGTCACAAGTACAGAGCAACTAAATTAACTCTGTGCATTTAACCCATCCCCTTGAGGAGCATTGGGCTGCCATTTTGTGGCGCCCGGGGGGTCTTTGCTCAGGGAGTCTCAGAGTGGCAGTCCGTGGAAGTGGGGCTTGAACCCAGAACCTCTGGATTCCAATCAGAATGCCTCAACCACTAGTCCACCACTCCCCACAAACAAGCTACCGGTACTTACGAATCGGTTGATAACCAAAAATATATTCATCATGTTTTTGGCTCTTGAGCAAAAAATGTGTTTATTTCCAGTTAGTGTAGCTTTGATTATAACCAGAGGTGATGCTTTGATCTTTCTATTATTAGATTTAAAAGACAGATTCTTACCATAGATGGGCAGATGGGCTTGCATTTTTTCTTTTGGTATCAATAATATGTTTTAATGATTCACCATCTCATCCGGAAGATCATTATATAGAATGATGCCACCAGCGCAGAGCTTAAAACCTGGCAACAAGTGGGTATAAGTGAGATACTTGCCACGATGGGCAGTAACTAGATTTATTAAGCTAGTTTATTCTTTGGTTAGCTGCTTTTTGGAATGCCTGTGTTCTTCTATTTATCTCTTGTGACTTTTCTTACCCCTAAATGCTCCTCCTGGTCCACCAGGGGAGACAGTCTGGCTGATTCAAAGCAGAACTGAGAGAATGATGAGGATTTGAAATCATTTAAACCAGCAGCATTTCTAGCCTGACTGACTCTTAAAAATAAAAAAAACGTGTTTCCAAAGTTCTCAGGCTGGAGTTGTGGTTGCATCTTCCGCCTTAATAATCCTCCCACCCAGCTCATCAAGCCGCAGCACTGCAACCACTGTCAAGCTCTCATTACATTAGAGGCACCGATTAACAGATGCAGAACTTGTAAAGTGAACCACGGAGGCCGGATGTATGAGCAAAAACAGACACACAGCAGGGTCATTTAGGGGAATATGAAAGGTTCATGTTTTAAATGTGTACTGTGAAAACTGATTTTGATTAAATAAAAACCAGTAGAGCTTTAAAATCTAAGAAAGTACATTTGTTTGTAAATAAGAACCTAAATAATTCTCAAAGCCTAAAACTAAATGTGTTTTGTAATAGCATAGCATATAACTTCTCTGCCATGCAGAATGCCTTTCTGTTGATTTTAATACTTTATGAATTACACTGTAAATAATAAGACATTTTGATGAAGAGTTTTAGAAGATGACAGCAATGGAAGAAAATCTGGGAATGAAATGATTGGTTGGTTGATTTATTCCTTCAGTTTGGCAGCACTGAGTGCAATAGTGTAGATGGACGGGCCTACTGGGTTTCACTCTGCTTAGCAGCAAATGCTGAAACCTCATGTACAGTTTGAGATTTACTTGCAACCATTTGGATTTGCAAATATACAGCAAAAAAACAAAAACAAATGACTGAATCATGAAAATAAAGCAAAGTGAAATATATAAATCATATAATGAATAACTCAAAGATCTTTTCTGTCGGTATAAAGAAAAGTTATGTTGTTGTTTTTAAAGAAAATTCTATTTTAATTAAATTTAAGAGATTAAAATAAATATTAATCATAGAAAATCTAAGAAAAATGTATTTGCTCCTTCTTCCTAAAACTGAGGGGTCAACATTACCGCAGCACCGCTGTTGGCAGTATGGGCTAAAGCAACAACAGATTGCCAACACCTCTTTCCACCTCTGATTTAAATCTTATTTTATTTATTTTAATTTCTACAGCTATATCATAAAAAGGTGATTGTGTTTTGAAATTCCAGATGGTTGTCCACATGTAACAGATCTATTCCTAATAGAGCCCTTCTTTAGATCATTAATATGGGATTGAATCTACAGAGCTACCCATTTTTCAGATATTTGTGACATTTAGAAAAATCCCCCATAAAAATCTCCAACAAACCTGTGAGCTCAGAGACTAGTTGTGCTAATTCTAAGATTTGCATATTTAGTTACTTCTAAAGGAAGCTGTTTGCTCTGGATTTTCTAGAGGGGCATCAGCACAAAGGGGGATTGACACAAATGGATACCACACTTTTCAGATTTTTGCATATAAGGCGGTTTAAAAAAAATCTTTATCCTTCTCATTCTACTTCATAAATTATAAACTAATTTATGTTGGGCCTTTCACATTTAATCCCAATAAAACCTACTGCGGTTAGGGGTTTTAACATGCTGATAAGTATAAAAACTTTGGAAGAGCTTTTGGAAGGCTCTGCATCCTGCTGAATATAAACATCTGTAGAAGTGGGCAATCCAGAGTCCTGATGGGCGTTTCTGCCATGAATAATATACCGGTAGGTCCAGAGAGGAAAAACCCTGCTTAGTTTTCCTTCATCCTGTTCACTTTACCAGGTTGCTCTGTAGTCTGAGCAGATCCGTGCATTTGGAGATGATTCAGTACCCACAGAAAGTTCAAGTGTGCTCTGCATCTTAAAAGATGAATGATTTGGGTTGTTTCCCACCTGTGTTGTTGTAGGCGGCTCTGGGCGCGTCGTTCTTTCTGTCTGGACTCCCTGAGTAGGCCGTGACACTGGAACCCTTGGCCTGAAGGGGGTTCTGGTCTTTAGGGTGGTTGCAGCTGTGGTGGTGGTGGTGGTGAGTACAGGTGTTGTAGGCTCGGGTGTGGTCTCTGCTATGATGGGGACATCGTCCTCTGTGGTGGTTTTCAGGTCAACGCCGGGGTACTCTGAGGTGGGTTCGGGTGACAGATACACGTCGTCTTCATCTGGGATGAGCAGGTCTTCTGAACCAGCAGAGGGTCCTGCACTCTCCACAGCACTGGTTGACAGGCTGGTGGTGGACATTGGGAAGAAAGCAGGCGACCGAGGGGCAGTGGTGGTCTGAGCCGCCCTGATTCTCTCCAGCTCTCTCTGCCTCTCCAGCTCTCGCTCCCTCTGCCTCTCCCGTTCCCTCTCCCGCTCCCTCTCTCTCTCCCGCTCCCTCTCTCTCTCCCTCTCTCTTTCCATCTCCTTGATCCTCTCTCTTTCCCTTTCCCTTTCCATCTGTCTCTCTATCTCTAGCTCCCTTTCTCTCTCCTTCTCCAGCTCCCTCTCCACGTAGATGCCGCTTTCTCCCTCGGCCTCAGTGGTAAGCACGGTAAAGGCAACATCATCTGGGCTTGGGCTGGGTTCGGCTGCAGGTGAGGCAGAGGGGGCGGGGCTTGTTGCCTGGGTCGTGGAGAGGAGGAGGGGCTCCTCTGTGGTGAAGGTCACACCAGTTGTCTTCGGTCTCAGGCTGATCTCTGAGTCTGAAAAAGGAGAAGTGAGAGGGCCTTTGAATTATTTTAGGAAACAGACAGACCATTTCCTCCTTACAGCTTTTTGGAGGCAAAAAAGTGGATACGAATTTTACATTTAGGTTTACAAAAAGAATGTCCCCAATTTGCTTATTAATAAGCTCATGACTTAACTTTATTATTAACATTGCATTGCATTATATTGTTCTGTATTCTCACACACACACACATATATATATATATATATATCTTATCTTACTGTATTTTGTTTTTTGTATTAACTGTAATGTATACCAATGTCATTCGATTGATCTGTATTTTTTATTTCTGCTGGAATTTTGATTTTACCTATGGTAAAATCCATCCATCCATCCATCCATCCATCCATCCATCCATCCATCCATCCATCCATCCATCCATCCATCCATCCATCCATCCATCCTTATAAAAGTTCATGGGGCATTTTTCCCTATATTGTAGATTTCCATAAATATTTTTGCCACTTATGGTCTGAAAAATTTGCTGTGGCTCAAAGTCTCTTATATTCCCTCTTCCTGTCTGTTCTGAATAAACCTTTATATAAAGTTGTTTTCATCTCTTTAAGGCCTAGCAATACAGTGACTTGGAGACTTGATTTAAGAATTTTATGCCGATGCACTTATATGCAAAATGGAAACTATAAGTACAAAAAAAAAAAAAAAAAATTCAAGCAGGTTAGAGACTTAAAAAAAAGGGTACAATTTTAATTGCACTTTCTAAATGTGAAAACATTTACAGAAAATTGCAGAATTTATATGACCTTTTTTAACCTTTGCTTTGGTCAAAGCAAAACCAGTGAAGGGAAAAACTGATCCATACTCTGGGTGAAAATTGAAACTGTGTCCATAATGCAAATATAACTCAAAGTTTGAGCAAAAATAGCATAGAAACCAAAAACCACTGCTAACTGAAAAAAAAATAAAATGATCCCAAGACTATGCGGAAATGAGTTTAGTGAGACAACACATTTCTGGGAAGATTTTCATTGCATCTATTAGATACAATACAGAGTCCATCTCTAAATGGCTTCAAAATACACAAAATGAAAGTTTTAAGTAAAAGAAAGTGATATCAATCCAAGTTAAATGCTTTGGTCTAACCTTGCACAGGTCATCATCAATAATGGTTAAATTAATAAAAACTCAGCTTAACACAAATTGCTCCACAGCAAAGCAAAAGACTGATTACCAGCAGTCCCAAGTGCTTGATGATGGTCATTTCTACCAAGGGTGAAAAAAACGCTTGTTGTTTTTATGGGTCTTTACTTTTTTTTATAAAGGGTTGGGTTAGGTATTTTTCTAATTTTAAGTGAAATACTAATTGCGAAATAATGTTTCTATAACTGTGCTACACGTATGCATGGTATTAAAATTTGCTTGGTCATCTAAATCAAGTTTAACAAAAAAAAAGCAAAGATGAGCATACCAGGTATCTTTACGGTTACCTTTATAGTAAAGATCTAAAAAAATAATTGAGCCTTTAATATTTTTACACTAAGTAAGGCATTTGGGTCACCAAGTTTTTGTACAATAGTGTTTTTTTAAGGCTTCTAATAATATATTTAGCAGAGGTGCAAACAAATAAGTGTAAATGAGACCATGTTTGCATCTCAAATTCTATTGGAACGCGTTTTGAACCACAGATAAATCCATACTCTGGCTCATAGTGCAAGCAAGCATAAAATATAGACATTTGACCAAGTTTCAGTTTCTGCATCGTATTACAGGCACTTAAAACACAATATGTACATATTTCAGGGCTCTGTAATTTATAACATTCTATAAGTCAATAAGTCCAAAAGTTTTATAAAAGCTGGCAACACAGATTTTTTTTTTTTTGTACAGGTTTTAGCATTGCAGATGCAGATGCCCAGAGTAGGATGTTTTTTCACCCTGGTCAGCTCTGAATTTAGATCTGAATCTACATTTAGATTCAAATTTTAAAAAAGTTTTTTTTTTTTAAACCAAAAGTTTGTTTTCTGTTGAGAAATGAGTTACGAATCTTCAAAAGATAATAGAACAATATCATAGGAATGTCATATCTGGGGGGTAAAAAAAAGTTTTAATCTTTTTTCGTTTTTTCTTTTTTTTTTTTTTTGGAAAATATATATTGACATTAACCTGACAAGTTACAGTAATAATGTGAAGCAGTCAGGATTCGGCGAGAATTTAGCTTGCAGGCAAGGTTGTATTGATTTTAGAGCAGTCAAACCCTTCTTCTAAATGCTGTCCAGCATTTTGATATTCACTGTTTTTTAATGATTTCTCTCTGGAGATGAGCTCCAAGTATTTCAGATTGTAAAATCTCCAAGCAGTCAGCCTAATCTTTAACTCCCTCCACAGATACAAGTCAGGGCAACAATTTTACTTCCAATCAGAGGAAAAATGTTTTTTTTAAATCTAAAGATACCTTTAAACAAAAACCTGCCATGGATATGAATAATTTAAACCTGCCATAGGTATGAATAATTTGAACTGCTAAAAAACAATAACATTTGTTTTTGAGTACTTCAGACATTCTGTCTTTATTTTAAAAAGGTAAAACTAAATGAAGTTACTTTTAATATTCTTGCAGGAGGGAAAAGACATCAGAGAAATTAGCTTGTTCAAAGCGCAATATCAACCAGAAATTTTACTCCGGAAGCAAAATTATGATGGGATTTAATATTTTACTAAATAGAAAAAAAAAGATAATGGTTAACACTGGGATGATCGGAAGTGACAATCATCTGTTGTCATCTGACAACATGGACTTGTATAAATATCTCAGTTTCTATCAAACCGAGCCCCTCTAAATGTGAATTGAAGCGTCTTTGCCTTTCTAAGCAAGCTAATCTTAAATGCCGCTGTGCTTAATGACACCAGCACCGCGGGGAGGTTTGTGTTGTCAGATCACTTAAGAGTGAAATGATGACTTTGACATGGCAATCGCAGCCACAATGCATTTCTTTTCCCCTCTTATTTAGCTGACGGATGGCAGGAAATTATCCCAGTACATAGAGTATAGAAAGTTCAGCTGGGGTAAAACCTGAATAATGAAAAGAGTTGGGGGAAAAAATGGATTAGAAATATACAGCTTTGTGTGTTCACCCTATTGGACATTTAAAAAAAAGTTTATTTTTTGTTTCTTCTGTTGCTTAAAAAAGATTTTTTTTGGTCAGTCAATGTGGATGGAGATCTCTAAAAGAGTACCTGTGATGTATGCCATTTATATACATGAAGTGCATTTTCAGAAGGAGAACAGAGGAGATGAGCAGAGCTGTGACTCATAATATTATTACTCTGCCTTTCATTCAGTTTGCAGTGAAGCTCCTTGGGTTGAAAGAGAAGCAAATTGAATTTGCAGACACAAAGACGCGAAGGCTGTCAGAGGAACTGGAGAGGATATCGGAAAACGGAGTCCGACAATGTGTCTTATGTTTAATTTATTAGAAGCCACAAAATACCTCCACTGAAGCAGAAGAAGGAGACATTAAACACATTTTTGTCCGTTAAAAGCGAAAGGTTCAAATCTACATCACGGTTTTAGATAAAGCAATTTGCTGGGTTGCTGTTTCAACCACAGGGGGTGCCTCCACCATTCTCCTTCGGCCTGAATTTGATTTATTACATGCCCAACCACCAGCGCGGTGCCTCAACTGAAGACAGCCTTTAATGAATGACCCTTGATAAGAGGACGCCGTCCACAAGCTTCGAAGGCCAGGTCAGAAAATCAGGCTGTTGCCCCAATGTGATTTAGGTTAAGCAGGTAATTCCCAAACACGCAAACTAGCTGCTCTCCCCGAAGATGACATACGCTGGCAGGTAGTTGCTTGTGATTGCCTAATCTGTGTGGACTGTAATCCGATTAGAGCAAAGAAGATCTCTGAGAATCGACCCTGGGGTTAGTGGTTGTTTGCAACAATATGCCTAAGAGTGTTTCCTTCAAATCTGTATCCTGTAGATCCAAACACTTGTGGAGGAACTTCACGTTTTGTTTATTTTGCGATCAGAAACTTCTGTGCATTTTACTGGAGATGTACTGTGCATTTGCTTTCAGCCCCATGTGTCAAAACTACTGCAGCTACAACTGAAGGTCCTTTGGGGAATGTCTCAACCAGCTTTGCACATCTAAAGACTGACATTTTTGTCCACTTTTCCTTGCAAAACAGGTCAAGCTCTGTCAAACAAAAAGGAGTTCCAGAGGAGTGATTTTCTTGCCATAAATTCTGCGCATGTGCTTCAAACAACACATCTTATTTTGAATCCTGTTGTAGGTTTGATGTCGTTGTCCTACCAGTATCCCCAATGCATGATGGTGCCATCGCTATAATGTATTTAGCAAGACATGGCTTCATAGTTACACATGCCACATGTAGTTAAACCTGACAATATTTATTCTTATGGCAGATTCAGGTTTAAAATCATTGTTTAATTTGCCAAACATTGTACCTCTGACTAGAAGTAATTTACTTTTTAAGTAGCGAAACTGCAATGGGGGGGTGATGATTAGGGTGATGGCAAGGAGGTAATTTCAACGTCAAAAGGGTTTAAGAATTTTTAGTTGATTATGGATAAAACAGTTTTTGAAATGCCATTTCAAAAATTGCAGAAATGTTATCAAAATGAATATTTCCTTTGTATTGTTTAAAGGCATAGAAGATAATCTTTTATTTCCGGGTGGATCATCTTAATAAGTGGTCCTCCTTATTGTCAATCATTTTGGTGATATATTTACATAAGGCTACGTGCTCACCCAGTTAGCTGTCTTTTTTCTGCGCATGCGCACTTTCAGCCGTATATCTGCGGTGAACTACGGTTTCAGATAGTCATTGAAGCTCACCTTTCTCACCACGGTTCTTTTAAAATGGCTGAGTTTTGTAAGAGGAAAAAGTGTCTAAGAAGTGTATGAGAAGAAAAGAAAGGCCTCAGAAAAGGCAAATATATCCTGGAATGCTTTGTACAGAGAGCTCTCTGCGCAAAGCATTATGGGATTTGTTATCACAGCGGCCCATTGTCACCATAGGCATAGGAACGGTAAGTTAAGTGAGTTCACTATAAAGTCCACTATATAGTTGCTGCTCTATATATTGATTGAGGGATTTAGGGGTTATGGTGGACGGTCGGACACAGTGGGCTTGTATTATCTATAAGGACAGCAACTTTTAAACAGAGCTTGCACGAGGTGAAATTGGCTCATGCATGCTCTCGCACGCGTTTTAACAGGCGTTTCCTCTCGGGGGCGGGTACAGGGTTGTGCATGAGCATTTCTTTTCAAAGGAGTCTTTTTCAAAAATTCAAAAGTCCTCCTCTATGCCTAATTAGATTTGGAGAGCTGGTTTTCATATTTCCTATCAGCAACCGAAATCTCAGATGAAAAGGATATAATTTCCAGTCTAAATCTGCCAATTTTGGGGTTCTCCTCATGTATTGTGCAAAAGTGGGACCTAACCAAACACACATCCCACTCCATCCAATCCAATCCTTACTGCAGAGGCGACCGTAGGAGTTTCACCCTCCTGCTGCAAAGGTTGGAAAGAAATAAGGCAGAAACCCTGCAGGCACTGCCTTTCTAGTCACCCAAACTGCACAAACCCACCAGGCTTACATTTTTTTTCTCTACATGAAGCATGGTTGGACTTTATTTGATAAAAAAGGGGACTTCTGAAAGTCACAGATTGCCCTTTATTTTATTTAGTGTTTAGAACTACAACCCGTTTGTCTATTCATTAAATAAAATCTCCTTTAGCTACACTGAATTTTAATGAGAGAAAGTTCAAGAGGAATATATTCATGTTTATGAGGTGCCTGTCTGTGCCATGAGGGACAGCGAGCTGAAGTGGAGGGGGCGTGGCTGGAGGCTTCGGGGTCAGTAGATTGAAACCAAGCAGCTGTCGAGGTTTGAAAGAGCCAGGGCATGAGTGCGTAACCTTCGTTCACAATAACACCGACGCAGACACACTTACAGCCAGAGCCAGAGCCCGAGTAGAGGTCCTCGTCATCGTAAAAATCATCTCTCGTCGAGCCTTCGTCATCGTCGGACTGAGGCCACGTCTGCGCCTGATGGGAAGACAGAGAGGGAGGGAGGTGCAAGTGACAAAGATTAGAGCTGTTCGTCACGGAGAGCCAAGCTGTTCTTCAGTTTATTCGAAAGAGAAACCACTTTGGCAGATTACGTCCACACACAGACACGCACGCAGCTGTCTGAGAGGAGGTGCGGGCTGCATTATATGCTGGACAGGGTAACATCTGTCAGTCCGTGGCTCTCTGGAGGAGCATAGTTAATGAGTTGATCTAAAGCTGGGATTCTGGCAGGGAAACATCAAAGGTTTTTTCAGGGGGAAAAGCAAAGGAGAGGGGGTTTGGTGAGACTCTGCTTGTAAGTGATGCTCAGACTGCAAAGCACCAAAGGACAGGGCTGTATTTAAATTCTGAGGTTAGCAGTTTTTTTTAGTCTAAAAGGATACATGAAAACAGTTAATATGATATAACAAATATAACAGATACTAGAAAACTAGCTATTTTTTCTAATTCAAATTGACTATACATTTAGGCACTGGGCATTTTGAAAATCCTGCAATTATCATACATTTCTACGAGAAAAAAATTAACTCTTTCCAGACAGAATGTATATATCTTCATTAAAAAGAAGAGTAGAAGTTTTATAATCTCTCTCTATACAAACAAAATTGAGGGCTTTGTTGATTAAATAAAAATAATTGAAAATTGTTAAATCTCACATTTAAATTTATACTCTGAATATTAATGACAACCCTTTCAATTATAATGGTTCTGTTTCCTGACTCTCATGCAATATGACAAATTATGATCATAATAACAGCTCTATGAGCAGATAATTAAAATCATAACCTCAGGTATGAATTGTTCCCATGGCATTTATCAGTTGATGCATGGTTCCATCCTTAACCCAAAACTATTTGCTGCCTTATAGATTTCTGACAGATTTGTCACAATAACATGTTTTAGGTTAAACTTTTTGACTTTCCCATAAGGAAAACCAGAGGAAACACAACATTTAGTTTTCAAATACTTGTTTGTTTGAGGGAAATGATCCAAAAAAATATGGCTCAATGTGTAAAAAGTTACTAAACAGCCACTCAATCTGTTAAGGGTCCTACAAGGGTGATTTATCCAGGTCCATACTTTGACTAGGCCACTCCAAATTTAGCATTTCTTAATGCCGTTTCTGGTGTGCTTTGAATTAAGTGTATCTCGCCACAGACCCGACCCCATTTGCTCAGATTTAGCCTTATAAACTGTTGGTTCACCATTTTTCAGAGTTTTTAAGAGTAAAATCCATTATAGCATTAATTATGGCACCTTTTAAAGCAAAAGAGCAGCTCCACATCATACTATCACCATGGTGGTAGTGTTGGTTTATTGCTTATTGTTTGCTGTGTTTTTATTTAGCCGCTGTTTTAAGCCCATTTCACGTTGTTATAAAGGTTATTTTGACATTAATTCTTCCTTTTATGGGTCTGGTTTAGAAGGAGATGTGCCTGTTGTGTAAAGATAAGACTTTCACGGAGCCAGATTGGTATAAAATACTTTTTTTTTTTCTCACTTCAAATGAAATCATGAACAATGATGGCCTGTTTTATAAACTCTGGTTATCTTTGCCTGAAGACTGTTTGACGATCTGAAATTTTTAAGTGCGACAGCGTGAAAAGGAAAAAGAAACCTGGAAGGCAAAATATTTTCCGCAGCTCTGCATGAAACAAAAAGAGCTGCAAAGGGACAATATTGTAACAGGGATAGCAAAAAATACTTTTTTTATTTGTTTTCTAAATATCTAAAAATCATTACTTTTTTTAAACAAGCAAAACATTCAAAAAGCAACTACATGTGTATTTTAGGAATGTGTTTTTAAGGAAATATGTAAATTGTTTAAATGTGGTTGACAGATTGTTGGGGTTGTTTTAATGTTTGAACTTATTTTTCTGGGCTAAATACCAAAAGGAACAGCCTGTCCTTAAATATGCATAAAAAACAGATTTGAGTCCATTTGGAGGGCAAGTGGTTTTGCTTGCTTTAAATCCCTTAAAATACAAACAAGGAGCAAAAGGTGAATCCAGGGTATGAGACATATTTTCTAGTTAAACAGGTAATCAATGAGTTAATCACCCAACAAATTCAACACAATGAGAGTCTTTAGGGTTTTACCACGCTGTTGAGGTGCTAGCTACAGCACTCTGAATGCTCAGGAATAAAAGCATCTGAAATGCAAACAATAATGAAAGATAAATCCCAAGAAGATTTTCACAGGTCATCATGATCAGCTTTGTCAACAAATATTAAGACATCCTGTAAAAATAAGATCAAACCAACTAAAGGAAATATTAAATTTTCTGAAGATGTCAGAGATCCGTTCACTGATACAAGGAAAATAAAACCAATCTTTTCGCTTCATAAATGTATTTTTGCCTTAATGTTTAGCTTGAGAATGCGTTGATATCTTATTAAAAATAAAATAAAAATACTTGCTGTACAGTAGAGATTAGACTCAGTCAGAAATGATTCCACCCAACCCCCTCGCAGGGGTCAGGCAGGGGGTAATCGAGGATCGCTCTGATATTTGAATCTCTGAGAGGGATGACCCCATATTCTCAAACATTACGAAGTTGATCCCTCCTCCCTCCTCATTCATCTCTCTCTCTTTCTCATGACCTTAATCCTAGATCTCTGCGATATTTAACACACCCTTCAGCGCTCAGAGGCTTTTCTCATCACAGAGGGTCAACTGCTGCCGCCGCCGCATAACTGCTGCTGTGCAATAAGAGATCCCAAATGACAGAGCATGTAGAAATCTGTGTTGACAGTTTTTTAATTGTATTCAAGGTCACAAAGATTATTTTTAGAAGATTCGTCTCAGTACGAGGAAAGATGTTTTCTGTCTAGCTGTTCTGAACTACAACTTTCAAACAGTCCAGTACCCTGTATATTATACCCCAATGTCTCTAAAAATGGTTACTGTTTTCTATGCAATTTCTTTAAATAGAGAAAATAATGTGACTATAATTAAAAAGGAATTAAACTAATGCATCTTCCTATTTATTATCCCTGTGAACATGTTCTTGCTGAGTTTGCAGGGAGCAGCTTTATGGAAATGAGGATTGTCCTTTCAGACTTGATCTGAATCAAAGCTTTTGTGTTAACTTTAAGCAAAGACAATGTTTTTTTTTTTTATCCATTCTACAAAATCTTCAGAGATGAACCGCAGATGTATCATTATTTTCATAAAATAAGGTCAACAAGCTAACCCACTCTTAAGAGAAATCAATCAGAGTATAGAGATAGGAGAAAGAAAGTACAACCTTACTGCTTGTTGTGGATTTAAGCCAGGTTCTGATAATGAAATCGAATTAAAAGATTGATTGTCAGCAGGTGCGACCGCCTCTTTAAGAGGTGGAGTGTTTACTGGTTGATCTCTATACCAGAACGGAGGGACAGCTGGAATTGACTTTGAAGAAGCAAGCATTGATCAAGCTTATCAATCTAGTAAGACAAGCAGTCCAATGTTTATTGTTATACCTGGAAAAAGAGATTTCACATCTTACTAGCAATTGACACCCTGCAAATTCACCTCCAAGATCAAACTTTTAATGCTTTAAATATTTCTAAGATAAATGTTTAGGATGATGAATGTTCATATTCAAGGCAGTATAAAAATATATAGAAAAGGGCTAAAAGTTTGGAAGCATGCAGCCTGGAAGCAGATTCACAATGTCATCAAGTAAACAACCTTCTTTTGGTAAATAAATGCAAAACAGGGAAGTGCATCATTAATCATCAATTGTCATGAAAAACAAAAATATTAAATGAGCATAAAACCTTGAAACATAAGTCAAAAGTTCTGTTAAACATTAAAGCAGTGAAGAGTCATGCCGATTAATCAGACAATGATCTTCCATCAACAATGAAGTAGATTTATAACAGAAATAGTGAAATCAGAGTGGATAGCATATGTGTAAGTGCCATATTTTCGTAAAACCGGACGAAAAGAAACCATACTGTAGAGAAAAGTGGGACAAAAAAACCTTCTAAAAAGATACAATGGACAAAAAAATAACTCAGGAAACACTTCAAAACATTTGCTAGAAGTAGTTCTTTCTACAAGCTATCAATTAGAAGCGAGTTAGCCTGAACTTGTAAATAGGTTAGGGTCCTGGAGGCTTTCATGTTTCAGAGACAGAAATGATCCTGATCATCAATGCTGGAAATGTTGTACTCCCTAAAAGACCAATGTCACCGACTATCTAAGGTACCAGTCTATTAAGAGTTTATGTCTTTTGATTACCAGACATGTTCTTAGACAGCACCCTTATAGTCCCTTTACTTTAACACAAAACACAAAGAATGGTTCATTACACTCAAACTTATTTGGACTTTAGACCGACCAGGAGCCTCCAGCAAACAAGAATAAACATTTTGATTCATGATCATACATCAGTTTTTGTTTGTAAAAGAGGCAACATTGTCCCCACAGTTTAGACCTGTTATAATATTTTTGTTTCGCAGTAATAAAGTCTAAATTAATATTAAAACAAGCCAACAGTCTAAGACGACTTATCCCCCCTTTTGTTTTCTCTGTAAGTTCCAGTCTAAAAGTTTTTCCATCTGGCTCAGAAAACAAGGAAAATATTATATTTAAAGTTCCAAAAACCTCATCCGCAAAACAATGGGAAACATCAAGACGGCCGTGTTCGTTTCATATAAGCAGTCTGTGGTTAAAAAGAGCATTGTTTAAAGACTGCAGCTGAACAAGCGATCGGCCTCACCACCATCCTTCTTTCATGATGGCGTGCATTATCCTCCACATGCCTCCATATGTTGTCTGGTTGACACGTTATACAGAGAGTGTTCGCAGTAGCAATATCTGTATTATGGTCATGATGTCCTCTCAGGCTTCTGTTTGGATTTATCCGCTTAAGTACTGTATTTCCAAAAGTCTTCGCTCACCTGTCTTTACATATGAGCTTATTTGACATCCCATTCTTAATACATTATGTTGGTCCACACTTTACAGCTAAAACGGCTTCAACTCTTCCTGGAAGCCTGTCCACAAGCTTTAGCAGTGTGTTTACGAATATTTTTATCATTCTTCCAGAAGTGCAATTGTGAGATCACACACTGATGTCGGACGAGAAGGCCGAGCTCTCAGTCTCTGCTATAATTCATCCCAAAGGTGTTCCATCAGGTGAAATCAGGACACTGCTATCAATGTCTATATACCGGTAGACCTATCTTGGTGCACTGCTGCAGGGTCATGTTGGAAGATGAAGGGGCCAGCTCCACACTGTTCTCACAAAGTTTTGAGCATGGAATAGTCTAAAATATCTTGGTCTGCTGAAGCATTCAGAGTTCCTTTCACTAGAACTAAGGGGCAAAGTCCAGCTCCTTATATAACAACTCCACACTATAATCCCGCTCCACTAAACTTTACACTTGGCACAATCTTGTCAGACAAGCACCATTCTCCAGCCAACCACCAAACCCAAACTTCTCCAACAGATTTTGAGATGGCGAGTCGTGTTCTAGAGAGAACTCCACTGCTCTGGAGTCCAATGGCGTCGTGCTTCACACTACTGCAATCAACGCTTTGCATTGCACTTGGTGATGTATGGCCTGGATGCAGCTGCTCCACCATGGAAACCCATTCCATGCAGCTCTCTGTTAAATTTTATTGAGCTAATCTAAAGTTCACATGAAGTCTGTAGGTGTGTAGTGATCGATTCTGCAGAAAGTTACCAAACATTTTCACACTATGGTCTTCAGAATCCATTAGTTGCACAGGTGGCATCCCATCCCAGTTCCATGTTAGAATTCATTGAGCTCCTGAGAGTGATCAATTTTTTCACAAATGTTTGTAACAACAGTCTGCAGGCCTAAGCACTTTATTTTATACACTTACGGAACAAGTGATTTCGGTATTTTAAATAGGTAAAGTAATCCTTTTAGATATATATATATATATATATATATATACACAAGCTTGTAGATGTTCCTTTTCAGGGTTTTAGGTTTTTTCGTTGACTTGAAAGCTTACTTGTCCAGAGTCCATTGTTGCAGGACTTTACTGTAATCTTTGTGTGAATAAGTTCTTACTTCTACATGCATGCATGGATCTGTGTGCTGCTGCAATGCTCTACCTGTCTGTGCGACCGCAAACCCCACTTTAAATGTATAAATGCTACCTAAAGGGCTGCAGTGAGAAATTGAATGTAATGTGAACAAAATTGAGTGTATCTGCGATTAGAAAATTGTGTTTTGTTAAACTGCAAATGCTACATGGCTTTAGGATCAGAAAAAGATATATTAAATCTCAGTTTTGCTGCAGGTTTGAAAAAAGAGGTCTGTGAATCTGTCCAGCGAACTTATCTCCTCAGCAATCTTAAGCCCATCCTGAGGCCCAGCAGAGCTGTTTTCTCCAGCCTGTGTGACACTAATTGTACCAACACACACACACACATATAGAGACACAAGCCCCTCCCCGGCTCCAGACACAGGAAACTCAATGCCCTTAAAAGCCAATAAAAGCATAATGGAATCTAGAAACCCGAGCATCTCAGTCCATCACATCGCAGCATGGGGTAAAGATGAGACGCTATATGTACCTCATGAAAATGAAATTGACTTGAAGTTGTTTGAGAGAGTGAGGATATGTGCTTTCTGATTCGACAGGCTTGGGAGCGACTATGCATGTGTGTGCGTGATGTCAAACCATGAAAGTGCAGAAAAACAGTGAAAAGACGTCTCAGTGCGAGAGAGCATGGTGCAAGAGTGGTTGTTTGCTGTATTCCAAGGTTTTACAATGAAGGCCGTTGCTATGGGCAACCTTTGCTTTTCACAGAAACTCCCGATCTTCCCGTGAGAAGCTACCAGACGCACACAAGCAGAGCAGAAGACCCGCTCTCACACATATATAAGAGTATTAACTACACAAGCAAAAGGTGTTATGCAACATCCAAAAAAATAAAAATAAAACACAACCTAAAAGGAACACAACATAGCAGCTTTCACCCCTCTGCTTTATGCCTGTTCGTGGACCCCCGGGCCTCCCTTCTCCTCCTCCTTGGATCTGCAGACTCCATGCCAGCATATCGCCGTCCTCGCCCCAATTTCCTTTCATCTTAAACTCCATTTCTTATCTCAAGGGTAACCCATTAAATTCAGCGTGACTCCAGAGAAACACACACATAGTAAAATAAACACACCTCGCCCACAAAGTGGCTCCGCAGCTCAACCCTGGGGGCCACATTTACGCTGAAGTCCCTTCTAAGACTCACTGTAGCTCAAGAGCTGGAATTTGAAGTGTCTATGTTTATCTCAACGATTTAATAGTAAAATATAATCACAGTCTATGCCTGGACATGTTAAATGTATGCGTCAGCATGTGTGAACTCGCGGCATGGTGGGCAGGAGTGCGTCACTGTATGTAATTACAGTGTGTGTGCGTCTGCATGGGAGTAATCACAGGTTTTGTTTGTCGTGTATTTACAATTAGATTAGAATTTCAGGGGCTCCAGTCTTACTTTACCCCCCTCCTTTTGGGGCTAAAAAACGCCGCCACATTCAGTCTGCTCCCTCAAAGCTAACTAACCGCAACAGGCTCTCCATAACCCAGGGCTAAAATCATCCAAACGCTGCCCTCAATTTTCCCTCCGCTGCTGCTCCTTTTTTTGTTCCCCACTGATTATAAAAGGAAACCATAAGATGACAACCGTATTCAGCTGGATCTGCGGGAGTGAATGCAATCCTGCTTTTTGGCGCCCTATGAGGCAGCGGCACTATAAGATATGTGGTGCCAGCTGGAGCCTGTTTAAAACAATCTGGGGATCGTGGATTTTCTAATTATGTATGTAATTTCTGTGAAGAGAGAAGGAAAAAACTGAGGATGGAGAAAGGGAACTGGTTTTATTACGAGAGGAGAAGCTAAATGTACAGTGTATGTTTTCACTTCTTGATCAGGGCTCCTTTTGCTGGCCTTATGGCATCAGTGCAGCGTGGTAAGGATGAGCTGAAAGTCAGTATTATTTTAATAAAAACTTATATCATCCTCTTCTTTTACATGAATCTGTGTATTCTACATTTGGTTAAGGTTAGGCCAATTTCTTTGAGACAAATGGTCATTACTTACATACAGAGGTGGTTCTAGACTAAATGTATCAGGGCAGCCAGTGTTTCTTTTTTAATGTGGGCACAGAAAAAAGAATGGATAAAAAAAATAGGGCAATAAATTCATGGTTTGATTCATCAGGTGAACCTAAGAGCCATTTAAAGCTCTGGAAAGCTCAGGTCTAGCAAATAAAAAACTCCTATCGCAATATGACTGAAGCCAAAAGTACAACAACTTCCTTTTCAAATCACCAATAAAATAAAACTGTAAAGATAATTTTTTTTTTTTTTTTTTTAAGTAATCAGTCCAAGGGACATACCAGTTATGGATTCTGTTTTAGAACATATCATAATTTATGTATCATACATTGATTTTGCAATATGTTTTCCAGTACAGGGGGGCATAAAAGGGGACATGATTAGTCCTGCAGGGGCACTGGCCCCTATGGCCCCTCTCCAGAACTACCCATGCTTTCCAACTCGGCTTTTACAGCAGTGTGCCATCAAAAGCCTAATTTGCTGGTAAGCTGCGGTGACTTTGGACTTAATAAAACAGAGAGCAAACATCAGCAGGTGGTATGACTAACTAAACCATCAAGGAGGGTGAAAACTTCACACTGGACCCCAAAAAATTGGATTTGATGCATTTCTGGTCTCCCCCCAGACTCGGACGTTGATTTCCAATAAACATTTAACAACTTATTTACCTAGGGAGAGGACTTTGGAGCAGTGAGCAAACAGTTCAAATAGTCCAGGTAACAGCTGTTTTATGCCTGTAATTTCAATGGCCGAGCTTTGTTAGGACAGGGGAGTGTTCTGTTGTTTATGCCGGCTGTAAACATCGTCATTTTATAAGAGCTTCTCATGAAAAATCATTCTGGCCAAACTGGAAGAGCAGCTAGGAAGAGTTTAAACATGGCTGCACATAAATACAGAAGGGGTATTTATTGTAAAACATTACATAAACTAAATAAACACTTGTAACGTCAGATTTTGTAGTAAAAGCTGTCCATTAGGAATGCCTGTCCACTATATAACCATCTGCTAATAACTGTTGAAAGGAGGCTGATTGGAGCTGCAGCAGCAGCCACTGTTCATCCATATGCATGAAGTTCAGCTCAGGTTAGGCTGTAAATGTTGAAAGAACATTCTTTACCACCAAATTTCCAAGAGGCATCTCGGGCATGAAGTTATACCTGCCTTTGTCATTGTCTGTGGTAAAAGAGTGGCATAACAGGAAACTGCGCTAATAATCCATGTGTGAAGATTATGGGAATTGGCCAAAAACTCTTGCATAGGCTTCGCTTCGTCTTCCGCTCAGGGCTGAGGTTGCACCATTTGATATCATGCTTTTTCCTTCCACTCAACTTTTATCAGTATACCGCACTCTATGAACAGATGGCCTCTTTCCCAGTGACCTTTGCTGCTTTCTATCCTTGGGGATAGTGTCAATGATAACAGAGGTCATAACAAAACTTTTTAGTATAAAAAACATTTGCAGTGCCATGCAAATTTCAAGGTCCATGAACTCTTGGTTTGGTTTTTTACTTCGCTGTAAGCCATAATCCTCAAAAAATAACTAAAATAAACACTCAAAACATATCAATTCGGCAAATTGAGCTTATATATGAGGACTTTTTTTTATTCAAATTGTAAAAATATTTTTTAGAGTGTCCCATAGAACGTTGCAACATTTGCAGTGACTCAGGTGGAAACATGATCCAAAGCTGACATCAGGTCCTGCACTGTAAATTTGATCCTACAGATAGTGTTTGTCAGCTTGTTTTACAGCTGCAGAGACTGGATTACACACCTGAGCTAACATTTCTGCAATTTCACACATTATCATTATTTGCAGGACCCAATTTGTTCCACAGCTAAGGAACCAAAGGAGTGGGGAAAAGAAGTACCAAGGTGTTTTGCCAGCTAAATACAATGAGTGTCTGTGCTGCACAACTATTCCTGTGATATCAGGAAGTGAGATAAGAATAGGAGGCAGAGGTACAGTATTTATGTGCATTCAGGCCCACAAACACACACACCCAACTCCTTGTTCCTGTAGGAGCAGTTGGCAGACCAGCATGACCCAAAAATGATTTCTTTGCTTTCCTTTCTGGCCAGAAAATCTTACTTCAGCTAAGACCTCCTCCAGGCCATTCAGATAGGTAGTGTCATTGTGATTGACTTTAAATGCATTGCTCTGTAACCAGAGAGGCTGCTGCTCACACACACACACCGACACATAAGCATTGTAATCTGACATAATTCAAGCAATTCCACTCTTCTTTAGAGAAATAACCATTTACTGCGGTTTTTAATAAATGAGATTGTGCTGGGATGAGTTTTCTCAACTGCCGCGGCACGTTTGAGCTCTCAAGCTGTGAAGAATAATTCAAAGCTGCCTTTTCTCTCTGCCACCATCTGCGTTTCTATCTATCCACCCCATCTACAGCAGCCACAGCAGTAACAGGAAACTAGTGAGACAAAGACTTTGAAAGACACTGAGGTCAGGGCCATTAATCACCCCCCACCCAACCCCCTACCCAAAATAACAAAAAAACGACAAATAGATGAACTTTTGGATCAGAATGGGCCAATATGAGAGTTTTATAGTATAACAACAGAGTTAAAAATGTTTAAATGTATTTACACAAAAGTGTTGTAAAAAAAAAAAAAAAAGGTTTTAATTTTTGTAAATACCTTTAAACAGTTAAAATGGTCTTGGTTAAACGCATAAGAAACATGTGGTAGCTTTATTTCAGGCAGCTGACCAGCAATCTGCAGCAACAGGTGGGAGGAAAGGAGGGGGTAAGGGCTACACTATCAAACTCACACTTTACTTTTTCTGGCATCTTATTAAAACGACCTTAAACCACAGTAATAATAGGATTGAAAACATAAGCTACTTTGAATCTATGAAACCTGTAATTGGCCCATGACGGGACTAAATTCATGTTTTTTAAATAAATCTCATGATCTCTATTGTTTTATATTTGGCAAAAGAAATAAACCAAAATGTCTGGTAGAAAAAATAAAATCCTGGAGATTATAACCTAAGATTCCCCCTAAAAAAAGCTGCTTCTCCGAAAGCAACCATCATACTTTTAAGTTTCAGGTAAATGTGTTGAACCTTCCCTACAAATTATTGCAGTTATTTACTTGAGCTGATTTGTTGAGAAATATGGCATTTCATCCCAGGACCTTTTACTTAAGCAATACCAAAACCAAGATTCAGTCCAAAAATAAATGTTTATGCTGCTACTGCAGTTGGCCTCACCAGGCCGTTTATGTGGATTGCATGTTGTTTTAGTATTTGGCTGCTGTGGCATAACGGCTTAGATTTGCAAAGCGGTCCAACAGGAGGCACCAGTTTGTGAATGAGGCTGTATCTAACATAAATAACTGCAGAAGCACAAAGACTTCCAGATGGTACAGAAGTGGAGAAGGAAGATTTTTTTTTTGCAAGCAACTGAAATCTGAGACGTTTTATTGTCGGAATGAATAATCAATAGTTCTGATGCTGAATTTTTGTTCTCGGATAGAAAAGCTACAGATTCCTTTACTGAAAAATGATGCATACTTTTCAGAATAATAAAAAACTCCAGTGTGATATTGCCAAACAAGATATAAAGAAGTCCGTCAAATCTTTTATTTCCCTTCCATGGTCATAGGTGTATAAAAAAAAAAGGATCAAAGTATGTACCCCACTCCAAAAACCAAATTAATGGGAGGCATTCTGGGGGGATCCCAACTGGTTCCGATAGAACTGCCACAAAGCAAAGGTCCATTAACACATAGACGACTGACTTTAATGGCAAAGAACTTGACTTGCCTACGCTGCATCCTGACCCCCACCCTGCAGAATACCTTTGGGATTAATTGGAGCAGAGACGGTGAGCCAAATATTCTCTTAGACACGCTTCCAAACGGCCTTCTCAGTTAAAGCTTTTAAGTTGCACAGAGATGCCTCAGACCACATTAAAGCCTATATATTAAGAATGCAATGTAATTCATCCTTATGTGTTAAGAAACATGTCTAAATACAATTAGCAGTTTAGTGTAGACACTTAAGACTATATCATCTATTCTGCTTTCCATCCAAACGGGGCAATGAAAGCTTTGCTTCATTGGCACCTGAATATTCATCGGTGCCTTGTAAAGATATGAATATACAGTCCTTCAGAGCAGGAAAGCAGAAAACTTAATTAAATTTGCATTAAAGTTTAATTTTTACATTTACAGGTGGACTCACTGCTCTTTTGGATTCTGCAAGGTACTGTATCTAATATGTTGGTGACATTATTACTATAAGGTCCCCAAAAATGCCCTAAGAATATAATCTTTTGTCGTTATTAATATTACCCAGTATGTTCATATTTATTAATAATTTAAACACCACTTATAGAGGGTCTGTGTTAACCTTGATCAGGTTTATTCTAGAGACTCGTATGAGCAAACAATCTGTATTTTTGCTACGATCAACATATTTTATGTCCTTGGGAATGCCCTTCTTGAAGGCAGGTCCTGAATGTCAAACTTTTGCACAAAAGCTGATCTACTTGAAAAAATAACTACGTGGCTGAATGTGTACAGTTGAATAATCACCAAAAGAGGTTGTAAAATGATGGTTAAGGACCATGTATTAAGTATCTCTGCTGTTTAATTTGCTGTAGGAGCAGAGCCTATGCTCTGTAAGGTGGTTGCTGATTCATAGTCGTCTCTGTGGCTGCTCCTCTCTTGAACGGTCTGACGCACGCTGATAAGAGACAGAGAGCTTGTCCAGCTCTTTACCTTGAAAGACTTGAACTCTTTGGCAGAAGCTCCTGCAGCCACTTGAACACTTACAGGAAAACCTGCAGCCTATTTACTGTTTGTCTCACTCCACACCCCTCTTTTCTTTCCGGAGTGGATCCCTGACCCCGTCAGCGACGACCTCTAATCTCCTTCCATCTCCTGCTTTTTTATGCTTCGTCTCTCTCTAACCAGCTGGGCAGGCAGCCAAGTTGGGCGCTAACACATTACAGTCAGACAAGATGCACGAGAGATAGAGGCTGGGCAGCATGTTCATGTGAGGGGGGAGGTTACCAGGTGATGGCCTGGTTAAGACACCTGCCACCTTGAGCAGAGATTAGCACAGAAAGCCTCTGCATAGTCATGCTGTTGGCGTTCTGTGGAACCGTATGACATATGGACAGGCGGACGGATGTGCAGAACTCAACCCATGCCATGATGACGACTTCTGCCTTAAATCTGCAAAACACCTGCACACCAGTACTGTACAACCAAAAGGCTCAAACTATTCTGCTGGTTAATAACTTGAAAATGGAGAATCTGAACAAAAATTTGCTAAATTATTGAACATGCTTTTTCTATTTATTTGTTCCTAAAAGGCGTTTATTCTTTATGTTTGATGTTGTCTCAAGAGTTTTAAATGAGGCTTACTGTATGTCCAATGTGCTTGTAAAATGTCAGAATTTTTAAACTGGCAGAAAATGTAACAAAGCAAATAGAGTAGGAAATATATTTAAATGACAAAAATTTATTAAGAAAAGTCTGGGTTCACTATATGTGAGATATTATTATAGCAGTAGTAACTACTCTTTATTGCCTTTGATATTTCTCTCAAAATGGAAATTCAGAGCATTTAAAATATTTTGGGATAACAAACAAGAACGCATGAGGACAAAAGTCAAAAGTCTTTTCCTCTCACGCACAGTGGAGGAGGAAGCAAACAATCAGAATTTTGTTGGATTTTTTAAAAGCTTTGATCTTGAAGCTTTCATCAACTTCTCATAACAGCACGGATATAAAAACAACATAGGAGTAGCGTTCAACTTTTTCTTTTCCAAGTCCTGCATGAAGAGCTCACCCATAATTCATACCAAGAGACTCTTTATGCCTTTGATGATAATTAATCTAACATTTTTAGGTTTACGTTAAAATGTCTGAAACAATAACTGCAGGTGGGTAAATTATTTGATTCTAGCAATGAATGAGCCGATTTTTAATGCAGGTCAAAAAATGCAATAAAAGAAATAGAATAAAGAAATAAAATAAGATTTTGTTGTGTAAATGTGTAAAATATTTGCTTTCCTCAGATTTTCTTACCCAATATTAAACTGAGCAACGAGGCTTCAAATAAAAAAACAAGTGTTTTATGTTAAGAGATACTCTATGTTATTAGCAACAGCAGGGGGGTCGGAGGAAGACATTTCTCCTTGGTTCCCACAGAGCTACTTTATACTCATTAGACATTTAAAAAATGTGAAGTAGCTGTCTTGGGTACAATCATCTTACATGACTTTAGAATAAATCCAAAGCCATTAACCTTATTTTAAATAACAAGATTGTGCTTCTCATCTCGAGAAGGATATTCATAAAGGCTTTGCTGTACAAACAGCACTGTGTGGGAAGCGGGAAATGTCTGCCAAACATATCTCTGATCTTTTCCTACATGTTTGTCTAACTTTTTCACACATGAGTGCTCACTGTGAACCAACGGGCAGAAAAAAAACACAAACACATTCATGTACAACAGCCAGGAAATGAGTGAAACACTTTCTCCTCCCACTATTTTTAGTCCCGATCAGATTTCTGATATTTCAACAGCCACTAAACCAAACTGTGGACGCATATATGACACACACACGCACACACACACACACAAAAACCTGTGGGAGGATGGCATTACATGAGCTTTGGTTTGTTATTCCAGCTTGATAAGGGCCTAAACGCGTCTCAGAGTAGCTCCAAACCACAGCTGAATATAAGCCAACCTCCAATATTAACCTTCTAATATTATCTCTCTGCTCCCAGTTATAAAGGACAAAGAAGATGTAAGTGATGAATGCCCTCGTGGAAATGCATGCATCTGCTAAATGTGGCGGCCTATATGGTAGAGTGAATGGCTTGTTCAGAAAGAACAGGTGCAAGATTGCGTTACCACTTTGATTACCAGGAGTTATTTCACACATTTGCTGCAAATCAAAGATCTGCTGTTTTGACTTTTACTCAGCATGAATTAAAGCCAGGGCTCACTTTCTATCATAATCTAAAATTATCATTGTGTCTTCTTTCCATTTTGTAAATTTCTGTCATTTCCACATAGGCAGTTCTCTGTTCAAGCACTAGAGATGCAAAACAAATGAGGAACACAAGTAATTCAGAGTAACACAAATCTATGTCGTTGATAACCGCCTCCCTTTTTTGATACAGCTGATAAAAAAGGGACTATTACGTAGAAGGATTTATCATCCTACACTCAGGCCGCCTTTATTCGTCAACATGAAGGCAGACTGAGCGTGAGAGATGGATGTATTCAATATGTCCACATTCGTCAGCTTGTAAAGCCTTGGGGTTTATCCTGCCATCTTAGGAGCCGGTAGTGATCTTACTTGGACTAAAGAGGTAGAGGCTCTACTTGAAAGATAAAAAATGTTTCCTTATGAGCCTAATATGTGCTGAGTAAAGCATTATTGTAATGAACAAAAACACAAACTAGGAGAAGATGATGATATCAACTAGCATGGAAAAGATATAAATCCACAATAAAACAAAAGAATCAGAATTCTTTATTTGTCATTGCTCCACAGGGGTGCAACGACAAATAAAGAATTCTGATTCTGATTCTTTTGTTTTATTGTGGATTTATATCTTTTCCACAATAAAACAAAAGAATCAGAATCAGAAAGGTAGCCTATTATATATTTCCTTGCAAAAGTGTCTGTGTCATATGTATTCATTCTTCAAGCCAAAAATGTAGAGACACAGCAAACATGCAGAAGAAGAAGCTGTATTCAGATGAGACCATCATTGAAGTTTATGCCCTTAATTCACAATAATACCTGTGACAGAAAAGTAAAACCGATCACACAGGGAAGCATGGTGGTGGCTGCAACATGCTGTTTGAAAGAGGCAGCAAAGCTAGTCAGTGTTAATGGTGATTGGAATTAAATGTAGGTCAATTCTGTGAGAAAAGAGCAAGGAGGAAGAGCCATAACTACTATGAAATAGTTTTAAAAATCAACATATTACATAGTGACACAACCCGTCATCTATTTCCCAGTACTTTACAGTATTTGGTCTGTCAAATTAAAGCCCAATACAGGACATTAACGTTTGTATCTATATCTTGAGAAAATATGAAAAAGGGGTGTGAACACAATTTTCAGGCACCGTTTTTGTTTGGCTGTGCAGTTGGCGGATACACCAGTTGCATTTTTCATGTATATCTGGGGATGCATCTCTTCAAAGCATAAAAAAATGGGACCAAAATCTAAAGAAAGATGCTGCAGAATATATCGTGTTTACTGGTCTCTGGACAGAATAAGCTGGGCACGGCTTGAAAAGGCCAGAGCGCTGTCCGTCTGACTCGTA
The DNA here is from genome assembly GCF_000732505.1 of Cyprinodon variegatus. Lineage (NCBI taxonomy): Eukaryota > Metazoa > Chordata > Actinopteri > Cyprinodontiformes > Cyprinodontidae > Cyprinodon > Cyprinodon variegatus. The sequence goes on along the minus strand of NW_015150524.1, from coordinate 866,065 downwards.
ACATCTGAGACAAAGCAAGCAGCTGACACAGACACTCGTCGCTTTGTCTGTGAAGGATCCCGTGACTCAGCGGTGACGCATGAGGTGGCCGGAGGCTCTGTAGCAGACTGGACCTGGGAGACTGCCATGGGGTAATGGGCAGATCAGCTCGGGGAGGAAGGGTGATGCACTGTGAGACAGTGAGGTAAAGAGATGTCTATCGATGTGTAGGACCCAGCTGTTACAGTAATCTGACAATCCAGAGGGATTAAAAACACAATCCCAAATCCAGAACACACAACCTCTCTTTGCAGGGAATATTCCTTCATTTATATATAAAAAAAAAACTGGTCAAACGTTTTTAAATTCCCCTTCAACATTGTTGCTCTTCAAAGAGGCCAAACTTTATTATCTTTCAAAGAAATCTTGAGATTTTAGCAAACCTCCATTTTTTTTGTCATATAGTATATCCAAAATATGACACATCTGCTTCTCTGAATCCTATTCAGCTGATTTTGGGGGAACCAGAAGCGTATTCATTGTAGAAGGTTTATATGGTTAATCCTGCATAAGGTTTCTCTGCAAGGAGTAGCCAAGGAGGCATCCTGATCAAATGGCCAGCTCACCTTAGCTGGCTGCTTTCAGTGCAGAGGAGCAGAAGGTAGCATTAGGTAGACCGCGGTAACCTGCTGGAATCAACTGTTTGGAAGGAAAAGTCTTTGCCTCTTTCCTTCCATCAGTCTCCAACCCAAACATTCCACTTCCCAGTGTCTTAATATGGCTCCAGAGATCAGCTACTTGTTTTTTGGAAAGGTTTTTGCCAATTCCTGCAAGTAAGTGAGAGAAAGCAAGGCTCTCAGCACATAGCAATATGGAAAAAAATATAGAGTAAAATTGTTCGGTTTCACTTTTTTAGCTTTCATGGAAGCTACTGGATTCAGAAATCTTTGACATCCTTTCAGAGAAAATTAAAGTAAGGATATAAACATGCTTCTGTTTTAGTAATGATAGCCGGCAGCCGTGCAAATCAAACTAATCCTTAAAGAGCAAAAACTTTTTTTTAAAGCATTTTATATTAAGTTAAAATAGAGAAACCCTGCCAAAGGCCATGACATCACCTCTTTTCCAAATATACATAAACCACCAACCATAGTGGCTAGGATTTATTTTGATCGCTGTCTTTAGGTTTATTATAAAATCGCTCTTAAAGAAAATCCAGAATGAATGCAAAGTGGGGCCGACAGGTTAAAGGAGATCGGTGCATCTCTTACGTGCAACCTTGTGTGAAGTACGGGCCTTGATGCCCATTTCCTACTCTGCAGTTGTCCACAGGGTAATTACTGGGCCTAAATGAGTGTGTGAGCTGCAGGTTTTGTTACTCAGAGGATGCCAGTGTGTTGGTGTGTGTATTGATGTTTAGCTGCAGTGAGTGCCGCTGGTTAACTGGTGGGTCAATGGCTGCGTTTTTGTGGCTTCTTCTGTGAAGTGCTGGAGAGGGAGAGAAGGAGAGAGGATGAATGCAGATTTATGTGTGTGTGTGTGTGCATGAGTGTGATTACAGAGCAGCTCAATGGACCTATTTCTGCAGCGCCAGTGGGAGGGCGTGGTGCCTGTGGCTGGAACTTTTCTTGTGTTTCTAAGGAACTTTTGAACGGGGCTCAGAAATGCGGCTGTGTCTGTGTGGGTATGTTGGAGAGAGCCTCACAGATCAGGATGCCTTTGTGTGTCAAAGTGCATGTGAGAGGGCACTTAAGACTACACATATACACAAACACAGAAACACAGAAATGGTAATCAATGGTCTCCTCACAGCCCCTCAATCGAAGAGACGCACACAAAGAAAATGATGAGAGTCACATTTCTGTGGATATACAGTGATGAGTATCACAAGGCAACATCTGTGTGTGTGTGTGTGTCTGTGTTTATGTAATTATAGTTTGTTTAATCAGGCTAATGACTGTCATGCAACTGCTCAAAAACCCCGAGGAAGGAATGAGACACAGAAAAATCAATACGAAGGAACAAGAGTTACAGGGAGGAAAAAGGTAAGGCAGAAGACTTCATGGGAGAAAAGCAGGAGAGAGGAATGAAGGGACAGACAGGCTGGTGGGCTGAGAGTGGGAAACAGACAAAGAAGTGATTTTTGTGCTCATTGCTGGGGGACAAATTCAATCAACCCAGTCAAATTCAATATGGAAAAAACAAAAAGATGCACATTAGCAGGGGTGTGTGAAGGAGCCATGACTGCTGTATCCTCAGAAACTTTCACCCATAGAGGAGGTAGACGATTGCTCGGTTCTCTCTGAGCGTCCTGACCTTGAAACACTTTTCTTTATCACAGCGGTTCAGTGACTGACAATCAAAATCCATGAAGCACCGGCGAGACTATTTAGTAGTGCACCATTCATCTTTATTTTTAACTCAAACCACATTTATTGGATGGCCCTGCGGCAGAGAGAGCTCTTGGTGAACCAACAGCAGCATCTGATCAGTCATGCATGAGCAGAACCTTAAACCTCGAGACCCCAGAGATTCATCATGAGATGCTCTTTAACTCTGAAACAAAGTCAGAAGACTAAGTCATGAGCCAGCTCCATAAACTGGTGAATGAATGGTTAGTGTTTTCTCTGATTGTTGTTTTAAATTAACAACATCTGATGTGATTAAATCAAGTTTCAACAAGTCCGATGGCATCTAAATTAAATCAATATCAACCAACAATGCCGCTTTAACTGACACTAAGAGGAATCTCTTTGTTAATACCCACATTAAACATTTCAACATTTAAGCCTATACTAAAAATATATTCCACCGAAAATAGGTTGGCAAAAAAAGTAAAATAAATCCAACTCCTGCCTAATGTATTTCACATTCAATTTATCTATTCCATGTACCAGCAATTGTTTTTAATTGTGGCATATAAATAAGAAAAACTGCATAACTCTTTCCAATTATTAACATCTAAATAACGAGCAGAATACTAGTTTAAAACATATTTTTAGACCAATTAAAGAAAGGTTTGTTCCTATTTATTATTTGTACCTAGGGATTATGGCCAATCCGTGGCATCTTTAAAAAGATTAATTGCAGTACATTGAGCAAACTTTATTTACACAATGAGATTTTCTAACAACCTTCTGAGCTGGTTCAGAGGCTTTTAGTATAATCATTTCACTTCAGGCAGAGAATGTATAAATATGTATAAATATTGCCCAGTTCATGGTTTTATCTGCAACACATTGTTTTTTTTAAACACAGAAAGGCTTCCTTAAAAGTGCCAGAGCTCCAGCTGGAGCTAAATCAACACCTTTAACTTTTAAAAACCTGTGTTTTTTAAAACTGTGCTGCATGGTTTTCATTAAGCATTAATCTAATTAGGTAATGTGTCCCTTTTTGTCTCTGAAAAACAGATATAGGACAGACATTTATTCTGACTTCATAAGCATCACCTTGCTATTGGTAGAAAAATGCTTGAGACACTGGGACCGAGGTTTCCCTTCCAATCAAGCAGTGCCACTAAACATAGAACCAGAGCTGCAGTGTGATTGCTAAGATCACACCTTGTCATTCATAATGAACCAGCATATAGCTTAAGCTATTTTGCTAAGACAAATAAGCAAAAAGTGTCTCTATATGTGCTAAGCGGTGTAGACATTCTTCTCCTTCTTACTTGCAAAATAATGACTTTAACCATGATAATATTAATTTCTGTTGCAAATTGTTGTAATATTCTGCTAAGCTGAGAATTCTTTCAAAGGGACATTCGTGTGGCGCCTCACTTGATGTAGGTGTGTAAATTTGCATGAATAGCAGACATCCATTCAAATGTACACCAGCATTAATAACAGATATTGTTTCTACTTGCTGGGCCTTTAGAGGCTTGAGGTAAATGTAAATAAAGGAGGTCAGTATGTGATTGACTGAATGACAGAACTTTGGATAACGCTGTAATTCACCCAGATATAATATTAAAAAAAAAAATTTATTTTTATATATATATATATATATATATATATATATATATATATATATATATATATATATTAATGTATTACTTCATTAACCAATATATAACGGAAACTCTTCTCACAAAATTGTAATTGTAAATTTGTTAACTACCTTTTGGGCTGCAATAATTTATTATTGTCTTGGCCTTTTATATTGTATGTTTTCTGATGTTTTTTTAAACCCTGTTGTGAAGCAATTATTGGCTTTGGTCTGTGAAATATGCTACATAAATAAAGCTTACTTATGTTGTTGTAAAACAGCAGTGGATTGTGTCCAATCTAATAACAGACTCTTACCAAACCAGCAGACAATCATGAAAATCTCACCTCAATATCCAGTGATGTTATTCTATTAGGAGTTCTATTTAGACATAAAAACCCTGTTATTTCACTCAGTCTCTGTTGAATCCTTTGTAAACTTATTTAAAACCCCCAGGTGAAAGCACGTTTGCTTGTTTCTGAAGATTCCAAGCTCTTAAAATTAGCCTCATCTCTCTGTAGGCAACATTACTCAGTCGCTAATTAATTAAGGTGAATATTTGAGGAACTAACAGCTCCTCAAACACAAGGATCGAGTTTAAATGTTCAGTATTAAAAGGCTTCCTGTTAATTAAAGTGTAGCTTGAAAGTCGAAAAGCGGTCAGCGATGAGATGAGGGAAATGTGGGTTATCTTTCCCGTCTTGCTGTGCCTTGGTGTAATCCCATCCAGGTTGTTCCTCCATTCAATCCGCCTCAGCTGTTCTAAGCTCTTTACAGGCTTGCTTTAGCCACCAGTCTCTCTGCTGCTTCCAGGACACCTATCCTCCCAGTCCGGCTCTATCTTACAGTCTTATTTTCCTCTTTCATCATCTCCTCTGCTTTTCTATTGCTTAACTTTTCTTCCAGCCTTGATTTACAATTCCTGCCTCTGCTTTCTGATGTGTCCTTTACCAACCAATCTGCTGTGTGGGATTGCCCCCAACCTTATTTCAGCTCTGATTCTGCTCACACCTTTTCTGCAGCTCTACACAATAACTAATCACTTCTGCAACCACACCTTGTTGATTTGTTCTGCCTTTGACTCGGCCCTGTAGAGTCATGTCCTGGGCTCCAACTACCGAAACACGTGTTTTACAATTAACTCTGGCAGCGATCCTACATATTTCACGGTGCGCTGGTACTGAAGCCAACAGCAATCAACATTATAGGGGGAAAAAAACATAAAATGTCAGCATGAAACACAAAAATAACAATGAAAGAGGAAGGTAAACTGATCAACTACTTTAAATTGAATGGTAATGGTTTAAACTCCTGCAGCGTTTGTCTAGCTTCTGTGTAAAACTCCTGAAAGGTTTTATTTTGTTTATTTTTTATATGGTTAATGTACTCAGCCTTATTCTGTAACTTCTTTGATGGAGTTTTTTTTGTCCTGTTGTCCCAGCATCTGACCATCTAAGCTGCCATCTGCAGCAGAGTTACCATAAGCTTGCTTCTATATTGCTGCTTTCTGTTTGCATTGTTCCCTTGAAATTCATTTTCAATTAAAAGTCAGAATTGCAAGTTGGAAAGTCAGGGGAAAATAACCATACCTGACTTCAGCATCAACTGTAAATGTGCTTTCCTACTGTGACTGTTTATAGCCATTCTTTACTATGCATGTAACAATAAATTGATTATTCCTGTACCATCTTTTGCCATTTATAAAGAAAAAAAAATTTCAGTCCTATTTATGTATACAAAATACCACATAGTACATAGTTTTGTCATAAAAAATGATGAATACTAGCATCTAGCTGTGGGATTACTCTGACTTGCAAGTTCCAATTTAAATTGATGAATACCTGAAAATACTAAGCAATAAAAGTTTTTTTTCCCCCTTCATTTGCTGTAAATTTTTTCCTCCTATATAATTAGGAACAAGACTTTAGTTTACTTAACAGTCAGCAGTCCCCAGTCGGCCTCAGCAGATGGCCGTTCACACCGAGCCCGTTTCTGCTGGAGGTTTCTTCCTGTTAAAAGGGAGTTTTTCCTCTCCACTGTCACTACAAGCATGCTTAGTGTGAGGGATTGCATTTGAGTCAATGAGTCGATGCAATCAACTGGTTTTCCTTAGATAGAAAACTTTTAAACTTTTGAACTTTTTGAACTGTAAAGGGTCTTGAGATGACATGATGTGTTAAACTGAATTTAATTGAATTGACAGTCAAATTAATTCCTATTCTCATTCCCACCTACACCAAGTAGGTTATGTTTTAATCTGCGTTAAACTATCTGTTTGTTTTCAAAATAATCAAAACAGCTATAGATGGATTTGGTTGAAATTGTGGCTGATAACAAATGTCAATTTTGATCCGAATTACTATCTGGATCCAGGAATCTTTTTGAAAGATTCTGTGAATACAGTTATTAACTTATGGTGGAGATGTCAATATGCCAGGTGGGAAATTATCTACTTAGTTGAACTCTCTCCCCGAGAGCTTTTCTAGTTTTAGGAGTTATTGATCTTTATTTTTATATGATCTTTAACTGAAATGTAAATATGTCAGATTGGTAAAAACATCTCAATCCAAGGGGAAACATGAAATATCCCTTCTCTACACTTTTAATTAATATCACCACATAAAGAGTAAAAAAAATCAAATTTGAGACAGATTTGGGTTATAAACACAAATATAAAAGCGACAGTTCAGCTGCTACACTTGATTAATAAGGAAGTGAGCATCCTAATGATTCACGTAAGAAAAACAAGTAGAACTGCTGATCACTTTTAAATTGTGTGATATTTTCCTCTGCGTATACAACCTCCTCCTGCTGCAGTATATAATGCTTCCATGTCGTGTGACCTGCCAGTCTGAGTTATTTATCTGCTTCAGTCAGATCATGTCCTTTCATACAGTCTCCTCTCTCAGTCCAACAAGGGAAACAATCATCACATCCCACACAGCTAAACAAACAATGCACTCATACACATGCACCCGCAGTCTCAGTGTCAGTCAGCCTTTCAGGCGCAGGTCTCTGTGGAGAAGATTAGGGCTAATCCACAACTGTTGGAATGAAAGATTAAGAATGAATCACCTGCTGCTGCATATATAAGCATGTTTGTGTGTGCGCATATGGAGGCGTTTAACAGGAAAGAAACCTGTAGCAGCCAACGCAACACCATCACACACCTAATTCATTAGAGGTTCGTTCAATGAGCAAACGCCAGCCTTTAAAAGATCCCAGTTCAAAGGTTTACTTCAGAAGATCCATAACTACAGAAAAATAAAAAAATAAAAACACACAAACATTTCCTTGCAGCAAGTTCCAGCGTCAGTATTTAATTGGATCGATGCGCTTCCCTCGTGGCTTGCTGATAATTGAAGGGATGTGAGGAACACGAGGGAAGCCCCTTTGTTATGGAGTTCCTGTTTATCAAGGCAGGCACAGGAGGATCACTCTTTAGCAGAGACGAAGGATAAGAAAAAACGTGGTGGGCGTACAGACGGATGGCTTGATGGAGAAATGGGGGGAAGCATTGCAGCAATGAGCTCCTGACCTCATTCACTCCTCTGTCGGGACGTGTGGCTAAATTATTTAAATGCATACACTGTCACATGCCTCTCGCACACAATGTTTCTCGCTGAAACTGCCTCCACGTGCCTCCTTCCATCACCCCCACAGCCACTGGTTCACACGTTATCGAACACCTGTGTAAAAAAAAATCCCCATTGTGCATCACTCAGAAAGCTTTTCTTTCTCATTTTTAAGCTTCTGGGCTATAAATACACACACATTTTAAGCAGTATAACCCCAGTTAGTTACGGTAAGTTGCAATGATTCAACAAAAATATCCAGACAAGTTTGGATCATTTAAGTGAATATGCAACTAAAAAAAGAAGACAATTTTGCTAATAAGTGAAATAGAAGAGGAATGTTTGGGGAAAAAAAAAAAGAAAAAGAAAAAAAATTGCTAAATCTAATAATATACTGTAGATTAAAGTTTAATGATTTTTGACAATTTTTAATGCCAAATTTGCTCAAATCGTCATGCATATAAAGTCTGCCTTCTGATTTTACTCGATCTAGTTTTCTTTCTTTAAGCCCTTAGAGATGTCCCCATGGGGAAAACCAACTCCGTCTCCATTTATGTTAGCTCCATAAATATACTGTGGAAACATCCTCACAGGGTTTTGAGCTGTGATTTTATAAGACTGCCTCCTCTGAGAGCAGTGATAGTGTTTCCATTTAGACTAAGTCAGAAAGCAAACCTAAAATGAGGAACAACACCAGGAGCAGAAGACATCTGTTACCACATCTTATGGTAATTTGTCAAAACTACTATTTTTTTATTTGCTTTGTCTCTTTTTCACACATAGGATGGGATTACTGTTGCATATTGTGAATATAGTAAAAGAGTTTACCATATTTCAAGGACGGTAGTTGTGACGGTTACCTCACAGAAAGTTCAGCAACTTGTTGCTAATATAATTTAGCAATTTATATAATTTTCAGTCACTAGGCTGTTTTTGTTTTTTTGTTTTTTAACAGTCTAGTGAATCTATTTACACCAGACTCGAACAAGAATTTAAAAAATTGCACAACAAAGCCTCAACAAATGGTGCCACATCTCCAAATTCCGCCTATAATTTGAATGGAAATTTAAAAAAATGTCATGATTGCCACTCAGTTGGAAAGCTATATTTTTCACAATATTAAAGAGAGACAAATTGAAGAGCTAAGGATCCGATTTAGAATTTTGTATGAATAATGCTTCATGATCCGTTTGTGTGAATTTTCTCCTATCCTGAGCAAGAACTGCACATGTAATGCTGTGCAAAGTTAAAATGATTGCACAAAATATGTTAACTGTTGGTGCCCTGTTAGTTGTTCTCTCAGCTGTATCCCCTCATGAAAACTCTGATGGTATTATTATAGTAAATGGTATGGTTCAACTGATGGCGTAGGCAAAGAAAAAAGAAAAGAGCAAATTCAACTTTGCAGAAATATTATTGTAGAGCAATACCAAAGTGATAAGATCTTTCTTCTGCTTACTTTCAAAAAGTTTGTATCTTATTTCCTGTAGTCGATTGAGATAATGAGTATTTCAGTATGATTCCACTATGAAAGGGCCCTACTTATCATTCTGGATCTATATGACCTTAAAAATGTCTTACATCAGCAAAAGAAACAAAATGCAATTCAGACTTAAAGGTAATTTCCTGTGGCATCCAATTTCAGAATTACTCAGACTAAGATAATCATTATTTTGTTGATTTTTATTTCCCTTTCATACTTTCAACAAATCCTACTTTGTTACCTGAGGACTGAACAGACAGCCTCCAAACCAAGACTTTGGAGCTTTGCAATCAGTGTCCTGTCCAGGAATATTCTGCCATGATGACAGAATGTAGCATTAGCAGGCCTGTTTGCAGGTTTTTGCAAGAAAGCTGTCATGTCAAGCCTCGGTTCCACTGTTTGGGGTCACAATTCAAGCAGCAGTCAAACGGCTGTAACTTTGAGAGAGCATGGACCAAAAACAGACTGCAGAAGGTGGTGTGATGCTATTCCTTACTGATTACAGCTTGTTTTGTAAGAGGACAAGACTGCAGGACATAAATCCCTAAATCTATTGTTTGCCCTAGAGCACCGAGAAAAAAAAACATGCTGGGGGTGATTTTATGTTTACTCTTTACAAAGAAACCAAAAAATTGGCCTGTTTTTGTTTTCCTTTTTTCCATTTAGAAAATACTTGATATAAAAAGCTCAATGTAATCCATAATCTTATTGATAAACTTCAAAAGAGAGCATTACAAAGCTAATGCCTAGAATAGCTTACTAGAAAATGCTTGATTAACTTTACTAGAATGGCAAATTTTGTTGGACATGTGAACTGTTGAAGAACATAAGGATCTGTTTTGTTTTTTCCTTTTTTAAGACTTCCTCTGCTAACTGCTTGACTTTTTTTAATGGTGAAAATTTAAGAACTATTCTCAGGAAAAAAAAATTGAAGCCTGTTCTCAGTCAGCTGATAAGCAAAGCACGGAAATGGGAGAAAACAATTTAGTAATATAGGGGGAAAAAACTATTTCTAGTCCTGCCTTTTGTGCTTATGTCTAATTTTATACCATTTTCTTGTTTTGCTCTTTATAAAGATCCAATGATAAATTCATCCAATAATAATAAAGAGTGATCCGTTTCATTAATTTTGTTTGTAGTCATTTAAACAAAAATTGTCTTATGACCAAAATGTATACTTTAAATTAACCCTCTTTTAGGCAGCAAATTGCTTAAGGACAGTCCAAAAAATGTTGATCCGAGAAAGAAAATTCAGAAAGTCGTTTTTAAGATTAAAACTGTAAAATTTTATGAAAAAAAAATCTTAAATTTTCAAAAATCTAGACCTAGACCACTTTTATTGTCATTTTGTATATACAGGGTATATACAAAATGAAATTTGGTTTAGTTCAGCTTTTCAGACAGTACATGAACATTTCCATTCCATAAATTGCAGCAGTGATCAAATGTAAAAAGAGTGGGAGAAAAAACATGATGCAAAAATATATCAAAATATCAATATAGAAGTTAAGAGCATTAATATATGTGGTGCATATATGCAGTATTTTTGGTTTGGTGTTGTCAGTGTGATGCAGTCTGTGAAATGATTTAGAGAATTTTCTTTCACTTTTTTCACTTGTCAGATGAAACCAGTTATTCCAAGACAAGACATTTTTTGTTAGGAAGTCAAATGAAAATGACGACATTCCTATCCTGTATGAAACCCTGTAGTGATGAACAAACATACACCAGAGGTTTTAGTGTTGACATGTGCCCAAACAGCTGTTGTTTGTATTGTTATCCAGGATTTAAGGTAATGAAAGCACACATTAACTTTGCATTATACTTCTTTCCATCTAGATCAGGCAGTTAGTGGCATTGCTTCATGTGTCATTCCAAATTAAGAGCCGTTTTAGGAGCAAACAGCCAGAGCATTAAACCATTAATTCCAACAGAAGGAATAAATTGGGATCTCTTTCTGCAAAACTTACTTCTTGCCTAACCTTTTTTTTTATCCTTTCAACAAACTGAGCAATGCATTACAAAAGAGACATGAACGCAGTGTTGCATTTAAGGTCAGACCCAGACAGTCGTTGGTGTGAAGGCCAACATTATTGTGGCCTCTTATCAGCAGCCTGCCAGTAAAGATCCATCCCAGCAGCTCTGCTGGACAGCTCTGCATAACTCCCCCCAGCTTTAATATAATTACCTGACAGTTATGGAAACCCAATAGGAGGCAGAGTGAGGGGAGTGATCCTACGGATGCAGATAAATTAAAACCAGTAAAAACTTATCATCTCAATGGTGCAGCATTGCTCTCTCTCTTTCACTGGTTTGTTAGTGGGAAAGAGGCGTCCTCTTTCTGGTGGTTTTATTTATAGCAAAAGCTGTAATACTCAGACATCCCAGAATGCTTTGTGGGTTTTTTTTTTTTTTTTTGGAGGGGGGGAGACGGTACCATGTTTGTGCTCTCTAATTTAGAGTCCCAGTAACACAGCTAAAGGCTCACAAGAATGCGGCGCTACGACATATTGCTGTTTAAAAAAAAAAAAAAAAGGTGAAAGCCCGACTGGCATCTCTGTGTTTTTTTCCCCGTTTACCTAAATCTATTGCAAGCGAGCAGATGGGACAAAGAGGAGGATGAGACGAGGAAGAAGACAAAAGGGAAGGAAATAAAAGTCAGCGCAAGAACAGAGTGGGATATGAAGACTGCATAAAGACAGTGGGGAGAAAAAGAGCAAAGGGAGGGGATGGAGAGGAGGCGAAGGGCAATAAAGCTGTAACAACGGCAGCCACGGTGGTTGTCATGGCGACGGCCACAGAGAGCAGGTAGAGCACGGTCCCCCGGGAGCAAGCAGTGCACGCCTCCCTCCCCCACACCCCCTCCGTACCGGCCTTCGCCGTCCCTCCATCTCCATCCCAGCGCTTGTCATCAACCATCATCCAGCCCTCATGTTCCCCTTCTCCAAGTCCAAGCGCCCCCCCCTCCTCCATCTTTTTTTCCTTCCTTCCTCCATTACTCACTAGCCCACTCTCCTGTCTGCCTCCTACTCCTGATCCCTCTGCTTCCCTTATTTTTCCTCATTCTTATTCTTGATAATATTTTTTTTTTGTTGGGGGGGATTCCTGGCTTCATTTTGCCCTGTGCTTTTCCATGCCTTTTTTCTATTATTAGAAACCCCTCATCTCTCTTTTTTTAACCCCCCCCCCCATTCCTTCAACCTTCCTCATTATCTTGTGGTCTGCGGACTCTTATATTTTCCATTCCTCTTGCTCTCCCTCTTGTCTCTATATTCGTCTACCCCCACCCCCACCCCACCAACCACTCCTTGTGTGAGTACGTCTGCCCAATTACTGCGATGGAGTCTGTCCTTTAGTGTGTGTGTGTTTTAACATCTGCACCAACTGTGTTTCTGCCTTTTTTTTGACCTACCTAAAAAACCCTCCCAGCGTTCTTAGTCTGCCTCAGACTCCCTGAATCAACAGAACTCCTGCTCGCCGCCACCGCTGGTTAAACCCACTGCAAATGTGTGCATGTGTGTGTGCGATAATCAGCGCTTTGGTGTTAACATGCATTGCCGTACGCATGTCAGCGAGCCGACTGTGTGATCTGTACATGAAAGGATTGCTGGTTATGAGGAGAAATGTTCCCAATCGGAAGAGTTCAGGGTGGAGCTGTGCTTGAATGCATAGGGACAAACAGGATAGGCTCCACCGTGGGAATGTTTAGTATGTGGCGCATGGAAGTACACAGAAGAACATGGAATTACACACGGGGAATAAATGAACCAATATGGCACACATGTAAATACTTAGAGAAACCTGTCTGTCTTTGGATCAGGTGATATTCAGCTCCCACCGGTAGAAGACAACCTTTCAGTCACTGAATGCTCTACTGCCGGGCACTTTCAGATGATGTTAACACTCTTCAGAGTGGATTCTGTTACTAAGTAAAGAAGACCAAGAACTGTAATGCTGGGAGTTTGTTTCTCTTCCTGAGAACGTGGGAATCTCATTAGAGCAGACATCATCATGAACTTTTGATGCCATTTTCTGCTCAAATTAGAGATGCGTCAATCCAGATTTTTCCAACCCAATCCGATACCTGGTTTAAGGGTATCGGCTGATATCTGATATCTTGCCATGTGAGCGAAGGCTTTAGCTCTGACATAAGCAATATTTTAAAAAGCTAACAAATTCACATAAATATACTTCATATCATGTATGAACAAGTAATGAGCAAAAATAAATAACAGTTAAATTTAAAGTCCACTGCATTGAATCTCCAATATCTGAGATTAAATCATCAATATCCAATCCAGCTAATTAGTTAATATCGGAGCTGATGTCTGATCCAGGTATTGGATAAGTGCACCTCTAGTTCAAAGCGGAGGACCTCAGCCTCTAAACTAGAGGTGGGTCAATAATGAGTCTCTCAAGCAGATAACGATTCAGAACATATGGCAAAAATAAAAAAGTTTACACCTCAAGAAAACAGAAAATCAAAGTTTGTGCTCGTTGCTAATGGAAACCTCTGGATGACCCCCAGAGCAGATGATATGGTGCCAGGAATTTCCAAAGAACCCTCTCTGCTAAAGTCTCCGGCCTTGTGACACAGTAGTGGAAAATATGAGCTTCCTGTAGGCAAAAAGAGGTTAAGAGATCCTTTTTCCTTACATGAGATCCATCAGCATTTCTGGTCTGATTCTACAAGTAGAACAAAGATTTCCTACAGATTGAGCAGTATTTGTATTTTGTTTTAGAAATAAAATGCAAAAAGTCCTTAGACAGCAATAAGGCCCATATAAAGGCTGAACGATTTAGCCAAAAATCTTATTTAAAATCATTTCCAACAAATATTGCTATTTTCCTTTGCACTAACCACAAACATGTGGATGTTTCACTCCAGTGTTCCATTTTTTTATGACCTTGTTCATTGTTGCAAGATATTTCTTTAACCTTTGCATGGAAAAGTTCTTACTATGTATAAATGTGCGCAGTAGCTTCCCTTCTGTGTGCAAACCCACTTCAAGTCCCTTACTGCCGCCTAAAGGACTGGAGTGAGAAATTGAGTGTCTTACTCTGGTTAAGTGTAATATGACAATAATAAAGTAATGCTGCCATTTTAAAATAAATTGTTTTGCTATTATATTGCAAAAGCACTCAAATGCCCCTGATTTACCATTTTCATCACAGTTTTAATATCATAACATCTACCTGCACACAGCCCAACCTGCTTACTTTTAACCTGTTAACTTTGTGGAAGCTGTTGGGTCACAATCCAATAAATAAATTATGTCTTGCTCTTGTGACTGCTAGAGGGCAAAAGTTTAACTTTACATTAAAGAGAGGAGGAAACAGATTGTTTCTCCTTTAGGTACAAAACCAAGTATTTACAATTGAGCGGAGAAGCGATGGGGTGAAATGAAAAATGAGACAGCTGGTCAGAGGTGGCATCTAAATTACTGGGTGTGCAGTCTGACGTACAGTAGGAGGGTAAACACGGCTCTGAGATTACTGCAGGCTCTTTTAGGCTCTCTTGAGTCTTGTATACAACAGTTTTCATTAAAAAGTAAAACTCCAGACGTGGCAGTAGAGTTGCAGCCCCAGTTTTTCCACTGCAGACGTTTTGACTTGTTGTAGCGGCAAGAACAGCAGCCCAGGTGAACTTCACAACCCGCTTCTTTCAGCTTTCCTGTAAAGCGGTTTGCAGAACAGCAGTGGGACCTCTCCCATGTGAGGCACAGCCATCATTACTCAACCTGTGCGGATTTTTTCTGCTGTTGAATGCGGAAACACCTGCTGTGCTGCAGACACATCGCTTTATCAGCAAATAACAGGTACACTGAAAACAACTTTGTAAAACATAGGGTCAGGAATTCACTAATCTCCATTATTTCATCTGGAAAATATTTTATAGACCGAGGCAAAGTTGTGTATAGCAGAGAAGCTAAAGGGAAGGGGATGAAGTTAAAAAGGAAAAGAAAAATGAGCGGAAAACATCTCCACAGTAAAACATGGAGGCGGGAGCATCATGCAGGGGAAAGTAAGATGGTTGGATCTGATGGGAAGATGAAAGGAGCTAAATATAACGTAATTCTGGAGCTTTAAGGTTCAAGAGATGGATTCAAAGTTTACCTTCCAGCAGGACAAAATCTAAATATGTTTTATAATGTTCTGGTCAAAATCTGACTGAATTTATTTTACACAGAAGAGTGTGCATAAATGTCTTTCTCTGGATGAGCTTGCAGCTGCAACTGCTGTAAAATATCCTGCACTCAAGAGCTGCTAAGCACACTTGCACGTCACACTTTTCTGACCCTTATTTAAGAAATAAAACAACCTTTTATATTGACCTCTTAATTATGGACTACTTAGTGTTGGTATGTCACATAAAGTTGCAATGAAATACCTTGAAGTATGTAGTTAGCTGGTGACAAAATGTGGAAAAACTTCAAGAGGCTTTAATATCTTTGGAAGCCAGTGTACGCCTTAAATCCCTTAGCCAATTTAGCACTAAACCCCCTCTGAGGGTAAAGAAAATCTAATTTCAGTCATATGCGGCTCCATCCCGCATGATAAAGGACTGCTTTCTGGTCTCTGTGCCCTTCCCAAGAGATAAACAGCCAAAAGGCAGGAAAACAGGTGGAGGGTGGAGAGTTCTATACGCGGCTTCATCCGTGCAAACCTGCAGACGTCAGGCCACTCCAAATCCAGCACCGGATATGAACCATGATCCTTTTCATTTCCTGCACCCACCAAAAATCAAACCCTTTCACACACAAGCACCTGAGATGTCTCCCTTCACTCGAGCCGCATTTCTACCTGCAAGCGTGTTTATACGCTTGTGTGTGTGAAGGAACTTTGTGCTTCAGGAAAGCGAGAAGGACCCACTTCCTGTGTCAAATTGCCTCTCACATTCCACACTCTCCCACAATCCGCCTCACTCTGGCTATTTTCTCCCTTCTTTCTTCCTCCTTCTATGTTTCTTCATCTCTCTATGGGGGGCTTTGTCTAGCTATCAGAGGCACAAAACACTGATTCATTCAGGGAGTTAAACATGATCCTCAGGAACACACCATAACGGGCGCTTGTTGAGGAGGGACAGGGCTGGCGAGAACAAGCATTTGGCAGTGGGTATTCGGTACTTCTGAGCCTCCACACACACAAATCCAGACAGATGGACAGTCACGGCTCTCATGACGGCAAACGGATTCACACACACATAAATATACTGGCCATGCGTGGGGCACAGATGTCTGTGGGAAAAACCAGCCTCCCATGTAAATCACAGCATCCCGGATGTGATGTAAATAGTTGGATAACAGGAAATGACCACAAAAGACATCACTCTGGAGACGTCCACAAACAAAGTCAGCTGCTTTAGAGGCAGGAGGCACTTATTATAGAAGATCCTGTCAGCAAATGCATGTGATAAAAGATAGAGTGCGTGTGTGAGTTTTCAAGACCAGGGTTACTCTGGGTGAGCCCGGTAGGTATCACACCTCTGACATGTTCGTGAGTCACCTATTAAAGCAGCACCTGCACCTATCTGTGTGCACTCAGACTCAGCGTCACTCTGAGCGTGGAAGTGTGTCACACCTGCCTCCATCTGCTCACTTAAAGGCAGATTAGGTCGGCAGGAGGCCAAGGATCTCTGGCAAAGATTACAGTCGACTGATCCAGTGGTTGTCTGTGTGTTTGTAATGTCAAAACGTTAGACCAGAATCGGCTAAATCAAAGGTCACCATTACCAATAAGGTAACTCTTGTGTCTACTTGAAGTCATAACAGATAAGACAGATCGATCCATCAGTTAGAAGATTAAATTAGCACTTTTTAAATAAATCCCCAAGTACTTCTAGAAAAAAGGTTTTGCGTATACTCGCAGGTTCCACATCGTTAGACCATGAACGACAAAAAAAAATTCTCATGTACCCCTTTTCCACTGGCCGAAAAATCTGTTTAAACCCGGGAACAATCGGCTTTTCGTGGCAGTGGGAACAGCTCACTGATGTGTCTCTACCCGGGTCAAACCATTTAGCAAACGATCCGCGCTCAAATCGCATCGGCTCTGATCGGCATGCAATGGGAACACCAGAGTCTGGGTTGAACCACTGATTTACGTGACACCACTGAATGCAACGTAAGGATGTCAATCCACTGCTCCAGCCACGTCTGATCTAACAAGCCGTTAAACATGGCGCAGCACTGGTCAGTGGTTTGGAAAGATAATTGAGTGAAACAATAAAACATACCGACTTCGCCCTGGCTTTATTACATGTGGCTCTCCAATGTTTACTTTAGTGATTTATATTGTACTGGTGAAATCATAAACATTAACCCAGCATGGTGTCACCAGACATGCAGCTATGGTGGGACAAAGGCCATGCAGCTTGCCAGTGAGGGGTTAGACTCTGCTTTTTTAGCCAATAGGAAGAGAGCTGAATGCCGATCGTTAGCAGGTCGACCAATGTTTGAAAAACACGTATTAACCCGGTATTTTCCATGGAAAAAGAGGATATACTAACCTTTAAAAAAAGGATATTTATTAAAGAAAATCTCTCACACTTATTAATTTAGTGGGATAAGCAGCAATTATATTAAAAGCACAGGTAAGGGAAAAAACCATATCAACTGCTTTCAGAGGGAGCCTTCAACACGCTCAGAAATATAACCAGATTTTCAAAAATGCTTTATTTGCCCCTTTTTTGTTTTTCCTAGATCAAATGTTTATTATTTTCTTTGCTTTGTAGGTAGGTATTGTTATGAACATGAAAGGAAATAGTCATAAAGATGTTGTCAATCTTTATAATATGACTCACTTCCTTGGGAGTCAACCCCATGTTTCCTCAAAGCAGATAATGAAACGAATAAAGATTACTTTAGATTAACGGATGACAAAATATATGAAACACCCCTTGTCTGGCAGAAGTTTTGAAGTCGTTATTAAAGAGACAAAAGGTGCAACATATGAACAGGCAAAATGACAAAGCCTTAAAAATTCTAACTGTAATAATTTTCATCTTTGGAATGGATAGGAATAAGGAACGTGTATGGATTGACATATTAAAGTGTTCTCTCTAAACTATTGACTTTTTTTATTTTAATTATGTATTTGTCTTGGCATCTGCAATTTGTTTTGTTTGTATTTATAAATCAACACCTTTGGGGAAGGAAAATGTAAACAATTTATAAAATTCTGTAAAGAAATGGTTTATGCCTTTACCAAATAAAAAAACAAAACAAACTCTAGACAATAAAACTATCCTTTTGGATTTGAAATTTGCTGAATGAAAAATTCATACTTAGTCCATCGTTATTTTTGTCATCTATTATAATTTTTTTTTAACTGGTATAAAGTGAAGGTGTGTGTGTGAGGGGGGACCCTGCACCTGGACGCCCTTCATGTAAAAACCGCCCCTGCGTTAAAGTGCAAAGCTGCTGCAGACATGAAATAGCTTATGCATTTTGTTTAAAAAAAAAAAAAAAAAAGTATTAAAGGATTTAAAACAACCAGGAAACGTCCAGTCTTCCTATCTGTGAAAGCATTTTTCCTTTTTCAGGTTCGATTATTTTTAGTCTCCCTGTTTGCTTTTCTCTCAATGATTCAGCTCTGCCCCCACCACCTCCTTCTGCTCGTGGGATATATCAGGATTAATCGGTGGTGGAAGGTGTGTGTTGGGGGGGAGCGCGTGAAGCTCGGTGTGGAGGTGGTGGGGGCTCGCGCATCCCAAATCAGCTGCCGTCCTCGCGGATCCCGATGACATCATTCCATCGGAGCTCTGGTCCGCGCGCCGCATCGCAGATAAGTCCCCCCCCCACTCTATGTTCCACAAGTACACGATCAACGCAGGGGGGGGGGGTTACCAGGTTCTGGCATCCGGACGTCTGATCATTCCTCCCCCCACCCCGCGCGCCTCACATCCACCTCGCCGTCCCACGGAGCGACTTCATGGGAATAAAGTGGCCATAGGCGCAGTGTGCGCCCATTAACGCCAGGATGTGAGCCGGAGAGCCAGACAGCACCGCGCGGCTGTAATCAGCCCCAATTAGAGATAACCCGCTAATTACCGACGCGCACACACGTGCGCACACTCCTCCTGACTCAAGGGAGCAAAGCCACGATAAAACCCCGACACTGAGACACAAAGGGCGGTGTGGGTGAGTGCGTAAAAGCTGGGGGGTGGGGTGCCAATATGTAGGTCGGGTGCAGGATTTCCTACCGATCATCTCCTGGATGATAACACTCACACATACTGGGAGGACGGCACATGAGGGTAACAAAGGCTTACCGTGGCGGAGTGAGCGAGGAGCGCGCTGAGCGCCAGCAGCCAGGGCAGCTTCATGGTCGGTGTTTCTGCGGGCGCAGCCTCCCGGTGCCGCCGCTGCTCCCCTCTTCCAGGGAGGTGGAAATAAGAGTAGAAAGCTACCGTTCCTGCCTTTTTTTTTTTGTTCTGGCTCCCGGGGGTCTCAGTATAGTCTATCCAACTTCAGATGTGACCATCAGTCCTTCAGGTCCCAGCCTCCTTCTAAGGTAACGCAGGGCCTCCCTCTGCACGCGTCTCCTCGGCAGGTTGCTCCAAATCTCTGCTGCACGGGGCCGATAATTTAAGAATCAGGAGAGGAGCCAGACCAGCCTCCCTCCTTCTCTCTCTCTCTCTCTCGCAGTGAGACTGTGCGCACCTCCTTCTCTCTCTCCTCCCCCTCTCCGCTGAGCGCAGGATGTTCCGTATGGCGACGTTGCCCGGCCTTGGAGTTTGGCAGGGGGGAGGAGGAGGGGTGTGTAGCCCGCGTGTGTCTGTTTCAGCTCAGGAGAAGATTAGGGAACCTCTCTGGGCAAAGCCAATGATGCCCCCTGCAGCTGGTTTAAAACACAAGCAGCCTTTAAATATCCAACCTGAACAACATGCATGAGAGGAGATGACTGCTCACACAGCTGCCACACAGCACACTGGGCCTTTTGTGTTGCTGTTCCACACCTTTAACGGACAGCTGCTGTGATTGGCCGAGTCACCGTGATGTCACAACAGTTACCTTTAAAAAAAACAACAACAAAAAAAACAGCCACCTGGTCTGAGATAAGGTCTCCATAGCCTGTTGTCTCTATTTCTGCTTATTAACTGCATAATAAACCATGTTTGAGTTTAATCTGCCCACCCTGCTTTTTTAATAATTCCTCCAGATCACTGCTATCTCCTTTTACCAAATTAATTTTCACAGTTGTGCTACAAGTTTAAACTGACATTCATCCAACCCCTAAGGAAATATTGAGACTGATCCCTTCAGAAATATTACCTATAATCTGAAAAGATGGAAGCTTTTCATCGTAATAAGAATATTTAAGGGGAAGAAAAAACATAAAGGTCTTCTTTAAAGAACTTTATTTGGGACATTGATAGAGAATGATACCTATAAAGTTTGCATCAAAAACCTTTACAACCTTTACTGTAATAAATATTTCAAAATGACATGCATGTTGGAATATTGGAACTTTCCTTACAGGTTTCCTGAAAGCTGGAAGTAACCTTTACAAATAAAACATTCATGAAACAAGAGACTCTATCATGTTTCATAATCAACCTCTGCAGGCATGGATTCTTGTCAAATGTTGACCAATCATATCCTTCATGCTTATCTTTTGGAAACCTTTGGAGAAAATTCTCTGAATGAATGTAGCATTTCCTTTAAATGCAACATCCAGCAGATCTTGGAGGCGATGCAATCTGCACAATGCAACATGCAGTGAGCCTTTTAATAATGTTCTTCTTGTTCACAAATAAAAGAGAGAAATTCAGCAGAGATAACCTTCACAGGACCTTTGGGAATCATTACCAGCAGATTCACTGAAGATCAGAAAAGTCTTTAAATCCGGATTAAGTTATTTGAAAGTGCAACTTTTAGGTTAGCAGTTTCCTGCAGGCTGGGATTTAATTTTGTCTCTCAAACTTGAAAAGTGTATTTTTTATTTTCAATTAATTAGTTATACAAAGAGCAAAAACATAATTAAAGACTCAGACTGCAAAAGATAAGGAAAATGTCAACTACAAAGACACAATAAAAAAATTGTTACAAAGAGATAAATCCTCAAATTCTACAAGGGCTTAAAAAACAAATACCAAAATAATTATTTTTTATTTATTACTAATTACTTGTTTAAACATTTGAGCCTATATATATTTTGCAGTTGCTTCAAGTTATGTTTTTTATTTCATCCATATGTTCTAACTAAAACCTGATCATATACACTTCCCTCGAGTGATTCAATCAACAAGGTCCACTTCTCGGTATTAACAACTGATCATTAAAGCTATAAATAGTAAGGATGTCTGTTCTTTGTTGTTTTTTCTGTGTATATCTTTTAATATTTGTAAAGGGTGTATGGAGGGGCTGAGAGTAGCTGGAGATCAAGGAGAGCTAATAACTCAGTAATAATTCAGAATCCCCAGAAGAAGAAAGAAACCAGTGCGGTTTTAAGTAAGGGATATAAAACAGGTAGATCAAGGGAGTAGTCAGCAGTTAAACAATAGAAATAATGGCTGCACTTCAAAGGAAAAACCCTAAAAACAAAACTGTTTGTGTCCTTAGATGCAATCACCAGAGCGCGGGGGTGAAGTTATCACCAATCTGCTATACTAACCAATAATTAGCATGAAGAACCAAGGTTTTATGGACCTATGAGATGCAGAAACAAAGGGAGTAATCATCATGGTTTGGGCTTATGTGTTTGCTTCTAGCATGTCTATTTTTTTTTCCGTATAGATGATGAAACGAGCGATAGCAGCAACTGAAATTATAGGATAAGGAAAACTATTTTTCCAACTTAAAGAAGGGTTGACTTTCTTTAAAACATTCCATCTGCTGAAGAGGAAACTGAAGGAACTCACACTCCAAAATAAGCAACAACCCTACATTAGCAGTCTTTACTTAAAGCAGTTGGTTCTAATTTCTGACCATCTTCATATTTTTTAGAAAAATAACCCTATTCCTGTCTGGAGCAGCAGAGTCGCCCCCAGCCCAATGTTCAGACAAACATCTGGATCGCTGTGAACAAAAGCCGGACAGGTCAGAACAAGTCAGACTGTCGTAACCATGTAACTTAAAGACCACAGGAGGGCTGATATGTTTCCACAGATACCTTCTATCACCCAACAGCCTGAATGTTTACCGTCATGCTTCCTGGAGCCCATTAGTTCAATCCAAACTCTAAGCAGAGCAATAACTGGAGCCTGCATGACTCATCTTATCCCTCGTGTCATCGTTCTTCCTCCACTTGTGATCGTTGAATGATCTGGAGCTGAAATAATAGACCCTGCTGGTGGTACATGAGTTAAATGATTGTTTAGTTGGGGGGGAGGCTCAGCGTTGTCGCCTGTCAGGAGGGCCACATTAGGGCGCAAGCCTCATTAATCAGCCAGAGCATCAGCAGAGCACCTTGGTCATCCGAGCCACATTACAGCGACAGACGACACCTGGGAGACTTTTAAAGCCCTATGTTGGATCTATTTTCAAGAGGGTTTATACGTGAACCTAGCTGAGGGATTTTAAAACGACAACCAGGTTAAAAGCTTTGGATTTATTATGGATTTACCAGTTATAAGACAAGAGGAAGAATATATTCTTCACTTGTTTTGCAGGAGTATACTGCTAATCAATCTGATCTCATGCTGAATGGACTCAGTAGTTTTTACTATTTTATCTTGTGCTTTTATGAGGGCCATTAATCTATTTTGAAGTCTCTTGAAGAGATTAAAGTCATGCATCATTCTCCTCATCTTTTTCTAATTTTCTTGTGAAGAACTCTGATTGGTCAGCTTTGTGCTCCTGCTGCAACATTCATTTTTTTTCCAAGTTTCAAGCATCGATTTCCGTGCACTTAAAGGATTTACTTGGGAGTGGCTCCATATATTTTAAAATTCCATCCAGTTATTACAATGCAACTGCGTCACTGGTAGTCAAAGGGGCCCACAGCATAATACCACCACTTTGCTCTATTGAATCACCATGAATCCATCAGAGTTGCTTCATGTTTTGTGGCCAGACAGTTAATTGCATGTCTTGTCGGGCTATAAAACAGTTCTGCAGAAGGCATTCAACTCATCCATCTGGTCGGCTGCTGATCTAAGTCAAGCTTAAAGGGCCCTCACCCCCAGATAAAGATGAGTTTGCAAAGTAAGAGCCTAAACACGCTATTAAATCTGACTTCTAATTATTTTTTTAAATGCCTCTATATCTGTACCAAACACATTGTAAAAGCCCAAGAGGGATGCTTAAAACTTCTGATTTTTAGAGATTAAATATCCAGCCAGATGTTTTCAAGTGGCTATAACACACAGGGGTTAGGTGTTACTTTGTTAGACTTGGACAAACTTTTTAATTGTTTAGGATCTTTTATTGCTGATGCAAAATCATGGGTAATTCTAGACAGCGGCCACATGTAGAGCTGTTCTTGGCCTCTGTACAGAAAATTGTACAAAATTTAAATGCAATTCCATTTTTTCTTAAAAATAGATGTATATTATATTGATTTAAGCAGGTAGAGAAGATAAATTTGCTGATAGAATAAAAAATACTCAATGAAGGGCAAATTCACATATTTTAAGAAACTTAACTTTTTTAGATCAGTCTTAGCAGTATGATACTAAATCATATTGATACATTTCCTCTTTAATACTTTTTATAACCAATTAGAAATTACATGTTTGCGGCTCACTTAGACTAAAAAAAAAAAAACATGCTCTTGCTTGCTTATTTTTTTGCCCTCATGAAAAATCAAGGTCAATTTAGTCTAGAACCACCACTGTGCAAACTTCACAATGTTAGCTTTTTCCCCATCCAATCTTTCCTTTTAAATAAGCTTAAAAAGCTCAAAATGAATAATTCCAGCACATTTTAAGAAACTTTCAAACATGCAAAATGAAACACACTAGAGACTGTGAAATTTTCAAAGTTTTTTTTGTTTTGTTTGGTTTCAAAATAAAGATCACACAATTGTTTAGAGACAATCTACAACAGGAGTTACAAAAAATAGTTGCCCAGGCAATAAGCATACACAGGTTCTGTTAACTATACACATATGGTTACAGGTGTGCTCGTAGTAAATATACACAAGGCTGCTCCAAATGTACACCGCCGCCGTGGCGGGACGCCTCTCTCTTACCCAAAAAACATGTATGATACAGCACTTACAGCACTAGAGAAAAATGCCAAACAAAAAACACAAGAATCTCTTCTGTACAATCCACGGATTTACCCCAGAAATCAGTGATGGGGAACTGAAGAGTCGGGCGGGCTTGAAAGAGTAAAATTTCATTCCCCATCCCAACCAGCATACCGATGCACAAAAAAATCATGGGGTAAAGCACTCCTATAAAAAGATCATTTAATAAAAAAGAAAAAAAAAAGAAAAAGAACCTTCAACATAAGCCAGAAGACACCACTAAGTCAAACAGAATGTGTCCAACTGGGAGACAGTGGGAGACCGAACGTCTTTAAGTTAAGCAGTGACATGATAATGATAAAACCGAGCGTGGCGAATCTTTGTACAAGTACTACGCTGTATAGAAAGGGCTTTTCAAAACAAAAAAATTTGATATTACAATTTACAATATACAACAACTCATATGTCACAACCAATGAGGTGAGAATATACACTGAAATGCACAGATTATTTTTTCTAGTGATTTTTTTTTTCTTTTTTTCATCTCATACCAAAAAAGGGTGGTAAAGCACTTACATTACAAGGGTTTACAAATGTACAATTATACAGTCAGAAGTATGTGGTCACTACTAGGATACATTATAGATACAGATTCAACATCAAAAACCAGAAAAAACTACAAAGTTTTATATATATATTTATATATATATATATATATATTTGCAAAGGTCTACACCAAGTATACACGTTATATTTATAGAAGCAAGACCAGAAAAACAAATCTCCCATGCTAAATGATCTGTCTGCTGGTTAAGCTGATGGCATGTGTGGATTTGTCTATGATTCTGTGATGTTGGACAAATTAAATACTCCATCTCATAGTGGTAAATATCTTCACTGCGCTGAGGTGGAGGAGGATGGGGAACCAGGATTGTGTTCAGCAGTAGCAAAAAAAGTGAATGGTTTGAGTTCATTTGAAACAGCAAAATAAAGAAAAAAAATAAAAAGAGGGGTTTAGAGTAACAAAAAAAAAAAAAGAAGGAAAGAAAGAAGAGGGGATCAGGTAACGCCTCTCCATCATCCATCCCCGTCTGTGCTGCATCCCCGACTCAGCGGGGGGAGGGGTGGCAAATAAAACAATCCAAGGCCGCCTGCCGTCCTCAGAGGAGGGGGTTTTGAAGGGTCAGACGGGGGCAGCCGAGGTGGAGCTGGTGGTCCCAACAGCTTGATGAAGGTTAGCCTAGAGGGCGGGGGAAGGGATTTCAGGGTTGGAGGAGGCCTCACATGATGCCGTTAGGAGGACCGCAGATAGGACCCAGATCCACGCCGTTCTTCATGTAGTACTTCTCCAGCTTGGCGAGGATGTGTTTTCCATATGTGTATTTCCTCAGGGTCTGAATGTGGGGCCGGATCTGAGCAGGCGGGGAGAGACACGCCGCAGTTAGTCACACTGGATTTATGAGACACTCATTACAGTAATGTGCTCAGACCCCAGTGGGCAAACCAGGACCTGTGAGTGGGCAGCTGAGAAACACACATCTTTTCTTCCCGTATGTCAGTGAGTAGACCTAAACTCACCATAATAAACATTAAAAGGCGGAGCCTCACCAGCCCGCTTTATTTGTGCTTCTTTTGAACTACCAAAATCAAAAAGGGTCTTTCTTCACTCACATGTTGACAAAAGGGAAACAATAATGTTTCAACAGTTTTTACAGACCACTGTGGGCACTTAAGTGGAAAACAAAGTTTAGTTTCATTCAGGGGAAGATTAACCTACATTAAACCCCATTTTACACTATCTGATCCATTTCTGCTCACTATCTAGAACTCACCTAGTTTAAGAAGCTCTGGTGAAATTTAAAACCCTGATCTAAGGGGCTCTTAGGGCCAAACAAACAAACCATTTGTTTTTAAAATATCAGTGGGTCCTTTCAGTAATTTAAAACAAATTTCGATGTTGCAAATAAATGTTAAAACACATTACAATATCAAAAAAAATAATAGTTTTCATACACTTTTTTCCCCGAACCCATTCAGACCTGGAAGATTAATCAAAATCCATAATGTGTAGTAAACCTCTAATAAAGACTGGCCATTTTTTAATAAATCAACTGGCAGCTTTTAGGAAACTGAATGAACGTAAGAATAAACAGCAACAAGAGATTTGCGGTCACTGTGAGCCCCTAAACTGATAAACTGGCTTTTAATGAAAGGATTCTTACCATAGATTAACTTAAAATACCTGCAAAAGTCTAAACTGGATTAATGGTTAAAGTTTCTTAAAACATAGTCTTATATAGATATAGATTTATAAAATGTATAAATATACAAACAAGAAAGCTTGTTAGTATTTGAACAATCTTGGAATTAAATGATCATAACGTAGGGATTAGAAGTCCCCGAGCCGTTTACAGTTTTATCTGGTTAAAGACCTGGTAATTGTTTACAAAACAAAGATCCTGTGAAAACATTTCCAAGTAATAGTTTTTAAAAACCTCTAGGCATAATTTCCTCCACAACACCTAGTAGCCCACAAGCTACTACTACTGAGAAATAATTAGGGAGGAAAATGAATTAGTAAATATTAGATTTATAGAATGAACACAAAAAAATAAGAATAGTCTAAAATTAAAATCAGGCTTTAAAGGTAATATTAAAGGATTACTACTTTTACCAACCTTATGCATTACGATTTTGCGCTGTGTGGGTTCAGCCACGTCGATCATCTTCTGCACCACGTAGTTGGCATACTGGTCCTTCATCATGGTGTATAAGGCACTATGGGGACCCTCGGTCAGGCTGCACACTTCGTCTATCAGCAGAGCTCGTTCTGCCCGAGACGCGTGGGTCACACACTTTTCTACCACATTGCTGAGGGAGACGCAATAACAGGATGATTGTTAGGATGACCTTCATGACTTTTCCCTCCAAAAATAAACAAATGTTATAATTAGCCATTAGAAAAAAAAGACACTTCGTACTTCCTCTTAACTTTCCCACAGTGTTTGGACCCAACACTATGAACAGCCAGTTTCTTGAGTAATTCACACTACTTCGGTTAATTTTTAAAACAAACTCCCCACAGATGTTATAGGAAAACTAAGAAAGTTTTTCCTTCCACTAAACTTTCCATTAAGGTGTTTGTCCATAAAACTCTGAACAGATAGCTTTAATGGAATTTAAGATTTTTTTTTTTTTGTTTTACAACATTTCAGAATAAAAATTAGTTACCTAATGGGACTTTTATAAGACAACCTGGTCCAAATTATTTTCAGACATATAAATAAGTCTTTCCAACACATATAATTGAAAATCATACCAGAAGTTTTTGTATTAAATCAAGACAATTTGTGCTACTGGGAGCGAAAGAACAAAGTGTTGTTGGTGCTTAGACTAACAGGCCCCAACAGAGAATGATAAAACCCTCAAGGCCAAATAAAAAAACTGACATTGTTAAAGGGGGAACACATTTTCAGGTATGGCTGCAATTAGAGAAATGAAATGAAAGGAAAACCTTTACAGCACAACATGCAAAGCTGACAGCAGAAAACGTGCACAGGCATCTGTTGGAATTTTTTACCTGGCAAACTTGTGCTGGCTCAGTCCCAGTACGTTGCCTCTTATTTCAGCCACGATTTTGCTCTTATCCTCGGCCCGGCCGTGCTCCAACACGTGCTGGATTACGTAGTTTCCATACTGGTCCTGAATCAAACAAACCGCAAATACTTTCAACCAAAGTGAGAGGAGGACAGCTGGTGGGTCTGACGTCACGTCAGACGATCGCCAGCTTCTGTAAATCTGGAGGCTCAGAGAGAAGAGCTCGTTTGAGGATCGCCATGGCAGCCAATGTCGCTCTGTGTGTTTTACCTGCACGAGCTGCTCTGTGTGCTGATGGAGCTCCTCCAGTATAGGCAGCGTCTGTTCGGGAAGGCAGTGTTCGAGAATACGCTGGATGACTCGGCAGCCGTATGGGTGAGTGGAGAGGGCAAAGACCTGCAACGGGAATAATTATTCATCATTAGTTACTTCCCGAACAAACACAAAAGGTGAGGTGAGTCAGCATGAAGCTGATGTTCTTTTTCCAAATATCTTTCCATGCTCTCTCTCTCATAACAAACCCAACCCTGCAGGGAGAAAGGTGAAACATAATTCGTTCTCTACCTTCAAGCATCATAAACAAATCTTACCCACCGAGCAGAAACTATGCAGTTACACAATTCCTACATGCAATGCAACAGAAACATCATTCAATGCCATGACTAATTTCTCACAGGGAAAAGCTCAACCAGCTCCTGAAGAAGTATTCCCAAAGACTTTCCTACGTCTTCCTAGCCAGGTTTTTAACGTTAACTAAAAACTAACTGAAAAATTTAATATACTAATGAAATCAGAATTTTAAGAGAGAATGTGCTTAGTTTTCATTTGTCCAAGTCTAGTTTCTAAGATCTGTTCTTGCAGTACCACATTATGCCAGCAGATGGCAGCTGTGGCAGTCAGGTAATTTGTGTCCTGTTACATGAAACACTACAACTATAATAAATCTAAAAGTTTTCATGCCTCGATTAAGTTACTGGAGAACAATAAGGCCTTAAAGTTTTCAGACTTGATAGCAATATACTTAAGTTAAACCCCTGTGTTTTTAATTTAATTTTCTTTCTCATTCTTTTATATTGTTTCTTTTACTGAAAGAAAACTGTTATGGATAGCATATGTTCAATTGTACGTTTCTGGTTTTCTGTAAGTGTTTTTTTGGATTTCTGAAAATAAAAGTTAAATAAAAAAAATAAAAAAATAAATATATATATATATATATATAAAAATCTAAAATTAAAGTAATTTGACAGATACACAGGTTCCAGGGATCTGATTTGTTCATTTGTAGACCGTACAATGCAGACTCAGGACATTTGAGTGCAGGAAGCACATGTAAGACCCGGTTTGTAACAATGTGTCAAGGGTTTAACTTTTCCTTAGAAAAATACTTACAAAGAAATAGAATATAAAATCAGAAGTCAAAATTAAATAATAATGAAACCTAATGCATATTTCAAAACTATTTGAACTGTGGTGCCTGGAAAGAAAAATTACAGCTGCAGGTCTTTCCAGCTCTGCCTCTACCTGCTGTTTACATCTACAGACTGAAATGTTTCATCCTATTGCTTTAACAATCAACCCCAGAACATAATACAGCCCAACCAGGTTTCATCACAAGGATGATGTTTTAAAATTGGGACAAAGAGTTCAGGTTATTTATTTATTACGTATGTTTTTTTTTTCATAGTTTGGCCAGCAATGCGCTTTATACTGGAGATATTTTTGAAATTATTAACACGTGATTATATCATTTCACATGTTATCTTCACATTAAACCGCAAGAGGGAGCTCTGGGCCTTTGTTGATCATTTCAACATTGGCGTTAACTTATAAAAACAACTGAGAAGGGCTTAACAGCAATGCCGCTGAAAAGAAAATCATATTCTGTTAATTACAAGCTGCAAGTAGAAAAATATGCAGTCGAAAACAGTAACTGAAATGAGCCGCCCACTGCTCCCCAAGGGGATGGGTTAAATGCAGAGAGAGAATTTTATTGTGCTGTACTTCTAACAGTGTAATGACAATAAAAAGCTGGGTTTAAAAACGAAGCGACAGAGGATGAAGATTTCATTGGATTTAGTCATTTTGAGTGACACGGATGGTTTGATAAAATTGTTAGCATGTTATTTAAGCTATAGTGATCTGAATAACTCTTAATATGTAAACATACCAGGTTTTCAGTTCATTGTTTATGTTTCAAATAACAATCATTTAGCCTGCTGTTGCCTCTATTCAAGTTTTTTTAATTGCCTTTCAAGAGGTCAGGTCTGTTCTTGGTGTTGGATTTTATCAAAGAAATTTCCCCCCAAAATGCATCTGATTGTCCACTTTCTATCACACTTATCCCATCAGCAGGGTCGTGAGGGGTGCTGGTGCCTATCTCCAGGTGCTAAAGGGTGAGAGGCGGGGTACAACCTGGACAGGTCACCAGTCCATCGCAGGGCAACAGAGAGACAAACAGGACAAACAGCCATTCATGCACACACTCACACCTAAGGAGAATTTAGAGAAGCCAATTAACTTAACAGTCATGTTTTTGGAGCGTGGGAGGAAGCGGGAATACCTGAAGAGAACCCATGAATGCTCAGGGAGAACATGCAAACTCCATGCAGAAAGACCCTGGGCTGGAATTCGAACCCGGAACCTTCTTGCTGCAATGCAGCAGTGCTACCCACTGCCCACTGAGCAGCCTATATGTCTTTTCTTTCTTTATTATGTATTTTATGGCTGCTGCAACTTGTACTCCAGAGCAACTTATAATCCAGATGTGTATATCTTTTACCATAGGCCTCTTTGCGTTACCAGTTCAGGTGGATGCATCATTGGGACGATGTTTTAATTTCTCCACTTTATCTCTGAAGCTACTTTGGTTATTAATGTGGCTGTTTGTAAACAAACACACCACTAATTAGTCCAGTCACTTTTATTCAAGGTTCTAAGAGTAAAGGGGGTAGATTACAAACATATATTCAGAAATATGCCTTGTTAAGCTTGAATACAGACCTGTTACAGTGACACTGTTAGTTAACTAATAGAATCATTTATTATTTCCTTTAACATTTTCTTTTAAGAAAACCGCTAACTTATTGATGTGAGCTTTGGAATTATGTGTGTTTGGTGGTCAGACACTAAATGAACTAGGATAGACTGTAAGGTAGGACCTACCTGTCCCTTAAAGGCTTCAATGATGAAGTGCAGCGCATGAGGTTGGACGCATTCAATGCACTTCTGCACGACGTGGTTCCCGTTCTGGTCCTTCACACACTTCAACACGTGGCCGTCGAGCTCGCGCACCATATCGCTCTGCAGGGGAGGGGAGTGTAAATGTTAGTAATCAAATACATCCTGAAGGCATTTTGCAGGCTCTAGTGTGGCTCAGTGCCCAACAAATAACCCTGGACTTTTAACAGATGCCCTACTGGGAAATCTATTGGGGTCCATTAAGGAAAGATTGATAGTCATTTCTGTTTTCCCTGCTCCCAAACACTTTTCTAAAAAAATAAAAAAATATATGATTTGAGTGAATGTATATCCTGCCAAGAATTGTCTAGATACCTGCAGTTCTACATTTGCATACAAACAGAGCCA
The DNA here is from genome assembly GCF_000732505.1 of Cyprinodon variegatus. Classification (NCBI taxonomy): domain Eukaryota; kingdom Metazoa; phylum Chordata; class Actinopteri; order Cyprinodontiformes; family Cyprinodontidae; genus Cyprinodon; species Cyprinodon variegatus. The sequence goes on along the minus strand of NW_015150524.1, from coordinate 834,721 downwards.
TCACTGGTGTGTGTGCGAGGAGCCTGCTGTTACCAACAACATCAACCCCATACAGAAGATGAAACATGCTTTCAAAGCAGGCAGGCACGCACACCTCTCAACACTGATCTACGAGGGACCCTCGCCCCTTTACATCCAAACAGTGAAGCAGGGGATAATAAATATTCTTTGAAACTGGAGCACCTGGATGTTAATCATTATCCCCTTTCAGTAAAACAAAAAAAAAAAACACAACAACAAAAAAAACAGGGGTAGTTGAGTGCAACAGTCAAAGAAAGGGAGGGGTTGTACTTACAATGACCTGCTGATCTGAGGGGATGAACTCCAGAGCTTTCTGGATGACCCTGCAGCCATACATCTGCAGGGCCAGAGACAGAACGTGACCTCGGATCCTTTCAGCCAGAGCAAGCTTCTGATCCAAACTCCCAAACTGAAAGAAAACAAACCCGTAACTCTTCCCTTCAAATTTATTACACCGTGCATCAACCCCCGATGAGGGTGTCTGATCTTCCCTACAAACCTCAAAGAACTTCTGGATAACGTAGTTTCCAAACACGTCAACCATAAGCTGATAGGCTGCCTGCAAGATCTCACTGAAAACGAGCTGGCGCTCTGCTGAACTGGCTCGCTCCAATTTCAGCTGGATGAACCTTTAGAAATGTAAAAAAATACAAACGTTAAGGATCGAACACACAGATGTACTTGTTGTCTTCATCAATATTTCATTCTCTGTTTGCCTTGAAAAAAAATGAAAAAAATGAAAAAAAAAAGGCAGATGTCTGAAAATCCACTCGGATCGTGGAGAGGATTTACAGAGTTTGGTCGGCAGCGAAAACAAATAAATGAGCAGAGCAATAAAGGGAGAGAGAAGCGGTGCCTATATCTTTAACCTGAGGGGAACAGCCAGACAATATGAGAGAATTTTCAGAGTGGAGAGCGTATAAAGAAGTAGATGAAGGAACTGAGCCGCAGCTGTAGAGGTGAAATGATAGAGAGCCATCCTAAGGAGGGAAAACGTCTGGAATGTGAAGACTGGACGCCTTAGTTTATAAATAGTTCATATCAGCAGAAAGCTCTTCACAATCTGTTAAAACACACCCGAAAACTGGGAGAGTGGTTTCCATGGCGCCAAATTAAAGGAACAGGACCACAGAGCGGAACAGAGATGGTACCAAATTGTTCTTATGAAATGCTTAAGAAAAAAAAAAGAAAAAAAACACCAGCTCAATCCTTTAAGCCTTATAGCCTTTATGGTGGCATAAACTGAACACATCTGAAATAAAAGACATGAGCAAAGCTGATTTGACGGGGACATAAAAAGAAAGTGAAGACTATACCGATTATCTGTTTAAGATCAGATTAACAGGAACTGAGTTCAGGGACTCAAACAGTTAATCCATTTTCTCCCACAAGAAAAGAAGCATTTTTATCACAGGAACCTTTCCAGGTATCGGTGAGAACAACCTTTACCTCCTCTATTTACTGTGTATCCAACAGAGCAGAAAGTTCATTAGCCCAGAAAAAGGCTTAAAGTGTTCAAAGTATTTTAGCCTGACTGCTTGGTTAAACCTCATCTCCAGTTCATAAATCAGAGCAGCTAAACTCCTCAGTTCAACTGGTACTGAAAGGTTTTTAACAAATTACATGCATTTCATTTATTGCCAAAGAACCAAGGTAATAAACTTTGACATCAAAATATATAACAAACAATAAGCTGAGAGCTTATTTCAGCCAAAGTTATAAAAAATTTAAATTTTTCCTTTGCTCTTTTTCATGAGCCAGTAGCATCTGCAGCGTTAGTTTTAATGCTCCAAAAACATTGAATGCTGCACACTTTAGAATAAAACCTGGCGGCATAGAAACATCCTCCAATGCCTAACTAGAGAGTTGATGTGCAGAATAGTGTTAGAGAGTATAAACATGCTACTTCCTTATATTAGGACTGGAGCATCAAGTCGTGCGTACCTGCTGCCATGCTGGTCCTGGCTGAACTCCATGATGTGGCCGGCGATATCTCGGAGCTGCAGGTTGGGGTATCGGTTGTTCCTGAAGTCCTCCAGCAGACGACTCCTTCCCGACGGCATCACGTCCGACATGCCGTAGCGTAGCCGTGAGGATGGAAACAGCTGGCTGCTCGGGGAAAAGAGGGAGGAGCCGGAGCTTGCAGCGTTGCGGTATTTGGCCTCGGCTCCGGGAGCGGCCGAGATGAAGCGGCCGCTACCGTTAGTCAAGCCACCTGTGGGTGAGAGGCAGTAAGGGTCATTATCAATTCCAAAAAGGCCTCACAAATGTTGGAGAGGATGAGGAGCAGTGGAAGCTGGAAACATTTACATATCTTCTGGAAATGTCCAAAAATACAGAAAGATCAGTCATGCCATATGTAATGTCTTAGAATGCAAAGTTCCAATGAGACCTGAAGTTCTTTACTTGTGTAAATTATCAGATGGAGTTGTTTATGACAATGATCATTACCTGGTTAATAGATTGTTGAAAGTGGCTCAAAAACTAAAGAACTGGAGGAAAGAAAAAGTTCCATCAAAGGATCACTGGACAGCTAAAGTGGAGAACATTTTTCTGATGGAAAAACTGAAACATGTTTCTACAGTGGGTAATGGTTCCTTCATGTCATTGACTTTCAACTTAATGCATATTAAATAGTGGAAACTCTATTTCATTTTTCCAGTTACACTGTTCTCAAAAGCGTTAGGGAAGCAAAGCCAGAAATTCACTGGGAAAAGAAAATCTTCATAAAAAGAGGATTTTTACTTTCCCTGTGGCTTCCAAACCATGGCTACCAAAACAAAATAAAACCTCCTACTGATCTATGTAGAAACCTTCTTTACTCTCCCCACAAGGGAGAAGCTGTTCAGACAGGTTTGTCAAAGTTTACATATAAATTAGGTGATGAATACAGGATGGAAATGCAGTGACAAATATGTTATACATTTATAAATGCAGATAAATTTCCAAAACGTCATATTATGTACCCCCTGAAACCAAGGATATTAAAGCTGCTACTTGGCAGCAATATAAAGTTGAAAAAAAGCTAAAGTTGGGCAGTCAGTCAGGGTGATAATTAGAGCATAATGAGGCTGTCAGTTAAACGGCAGATTAAAGATGACTGAATTACATTTTAATTTGTCACATATCAATCAGGAAACACACATGGGAACAAAACAAGTCTGAGAAGAAAAGCCCCACATATAATTGTCAGCTTGCAAAGATGGAGTTATTTTTGCATTTTTTATTAAATTCAAGGAAGAAAGGCGATCTGACAGAGATAATCTTTAAAGTAAAACCAATATATTTAACTAAGATAACAAAAACTGATTAGATTTGAGACTAGAAAAAACATTTGGAGAGAATATTATTTGTTTCAAAATAAATAAAAGACAAATTAACATTAGGAAAATTATCTCCCAGGAAAAAAAGTTCTCTCAAAATATATTTTTAATCTCAAATATGGTTTTTCTTTTTTTTTTGCAATTGGATCTTTCTCTCAATGTGAAGAATGCATCATGGGTGGGCCTTTGTTCCTATTGGCCAGTCTCAGCAGAACTGACAGCTTGTTGGTTATATAAGGTGCATTCAAAATGAGCAGCGTCTTACCTGAAATGCGAATAAGAGCTTACGGCTGTTGATGGGCGGAGCTAAAACTCTGCTACTCTATTTTACTTTCAAAATTATTTTCACCTCTCAGATTGCTTTTTTCTTGAGTTTGATAAATTCACAAAAAAAAAACTCCATTAGCAAATGGACAATGGATTATTTCAAAATTTGATCAACTCCATCATTAAAAGTAAAAAAAAAAAAAAAAAAAAGATCAGAGGCTAAAAATAGAACACGAACATTTAAATCAAAGGCATTTACCTAGATTGAGGTTGGATGAGGAGCTGTGATTAGACAGCGAGGGCGGGGGTGTGAGGGAGTGGGATGGCCCCTGGTTGGGTAGGGGCATACCCACAGGGCCCGGAGACGTACTGAACCCCAAAGTGCCGTTGTAGAAACCTCCATGACCGATGGGAGTTAAACTGGAGGGGGTGCGCTTGTACAGCTCGCTGTTTCCCGTCAGGGAGTCCCGCCTTGAACCACTGCCACCACTCGAGTTGGCCACTAGAGGGAGACAAAGAGATGTTTGTCAGCAAGATCTGTGCAGGGGTGGTGTGTGGTTTATGGAAGGGAAACATTTCAATGTAAACAAAGAAAATTAACAATTTTGACAATGGTCTGCAACAGGAAATAAAATAGCCTGGGATGAAAAATCTAATAAAAAAAATTAAGCTGTGTTTCCATTTATTAATTAGGCGCTTTTAAAATCAATGAAATTCTGAATTGAAATTAGATTAAATTCGAACATTTTGAATTGAAAAAGCTTCCTGGATGGAAGCGAAACATCTTCAAACTTGAAAACAAAATCCAGTGGATTGGTTTAAATGTAGAGGGTTAAATCTATCTTATCTAATCACTGTTTGTTGCATAAAAACCTAAAAAAGAATAAAAAAAAAGATACACTGAAGTTGGAGGCTGAATGTAAAAAAAGCTACATGTGCATGCAGTGTATTCTCACCAGCAGTACCAAAGCCTCCCAGTGTGGCTCCCAGAGTGGCCCCAAGGGAGGAAGAGGCAGGTTGGCTGAAGCCCAGAGAGGCCGACCCAGGTCCAGGCTGGGCTGAGCCCTGTGAGAAGAGAGAGGAGCTCTGAGAGGAGGAGCTGAGGGATGAGGATCCGTAGAAGGAGCTTCCTCCCAGAGCGCCGCCGGGGCCGCCCTGCTGCTGAGGCTGCTGGGATGTCATGGCACGAAACGGACCGTTAGCTCCTCCGCCCAAACCGCCATTGGCACCGCCGGCTGAAGCTGCTGCAGCTGCAACTGGAGGAGAAAAGTGAAGAGATATAAAATGAAGAGGAAGTGATACAAAGTTCAAAGATGACTTCATAGTTTATTTGTGTTGCTGTTTCATCGAGGGGCTGAGCTTTCAGGACTTATGGGAACTTTTTCTATGCCAATAATCCAGCAGGAAATAAAGTCACATAATCTTCCACTTTTCCCCTCAGGTTTAATTTAACGTTTCCCAACATGTTTATGAGCCCAAAATGGGATCTGTTGTTTTGTGTGCATACAGGTCTTTGATCACCACGACAACCAGTAGAGACAAGCTGAGCTAGTGTGATTAAAGTGAAATACTGCGCTACCTGCTTGTGCTGCAGAGGGGGATATGATGACAGAGGCAGGCGCCATAAGGCGGACAGGGCCGCTCCTGGCCCCAGTGTTGACCACCAGAGCTCCTGTCTGATCATAGTAGGCTGCAGGCGCCAAGACCGGATACCCTTTGAGAGAAATAAGAACAGTGACTTACCAAGGAATATATGTGCCACACAGCACCATGAGAGAAAAACATTTTTAAAGCCTGTTTCAACAATATATATAAAAAATAAAGTAGAAAAATCCAGTACTAACCTGGGACCCCTGCAGCTAACCCCTGCCCAAAGGCCAGGGCTGAGTTTACAGCTGCTGCAGCGACCAGCTGATCGTTCTGCTGTCCCTGCTGACCCTGGCTGGGGGTCAACGGACGCTGGTTTCCTCCAGCTCGCATCACCTTTACAAAATCAAAGAGGAAATGTCAACCAAGATAAAAAAAAAAATAAATGAATAAAACAGCAATTAAATTAAAAAAAAAAGCCTAAAGATTCAGTTAAGTGTATTGTATAAATGTGTTGATCAATATCCAATAAAATTAGACCAAAAGCTAATAATTATTGAGGGAAAAAAAAAAAAATCAGCCTCTTTAGGCCTGAAAAGTCAAAGCATGGCTGAACTTTAACCACTGAACAGCAGCTGTGACAGAAGCATCTGCAGTCTGGGGGATTTTGTTTGGCAGGTAGTCGACTGACCTGCTGCTGGCTCTGCTGGCCCTGTCCTGCTGCCTGCTGATTGGCTGAACTGTTGGCTGCAGCGGCCTGCTGCTGGAAAAGGTTGGCAGGATAGACACCCCAGGGGGTCACACCGTAGTACTGGGGAGGCATCACTGCAGGGCCTGAAGGCATAAAGGTGTGAGAGCTGTGAGGTCACCAGCGTCTCGGAATAACAAGATGTTTAAACAAATATCAAACCACCCATGGCTTACCGAGAGTAGCTGCCGCTGCCAGACCTGCTGCGTAAGGGTCTGTCCCGGGAGGGGCAGCGCTGATGATGTAAGGGTTGGGCACAAATGCTGGAGCAAGGCCTGCAGCAGAGAAATAAAAAGAGCAGCTCAGATCTCCGAAGAAAACGATTCTGATTGGAACAGCTGTAGTTTTTCCCAAAATGGATTTGACTTTAAGTGAAAATCTATTAATCACAATAAACCTTGTGTCTCAAAATGTTCAACCTTCACGCATAGGAAGGTTAAAACTAAAGCAAAGGGATAAAATACTGCTGGAAAAGGTCTCATCAAATCTACTGTGATATATGAACAACCGGTGAATAAATGTGAAATCAAGGCTCAGCTTTTTCTCTGACTTTTAAAGGCAGAAAACAGTCAAGCTGCTGTAAGTTTACCAGTTAACAAGGAGTAGGTGATGAGAACCAGGGCTTGGTTAATAATCGCAGTTCATCACAGAGGCGCTAAATTCTGGTCACATTACAATAAACTAGAGTACGACTGAATGACTTTCTCACTCCAGTGCTTTAGGGGGCAGCGATATGATTCAAGTGAGTTTGTGCCCCTCAGACGGGAAGATAGAGTAGAGGTTAACACTTTTCCATTCAGCAGTAACAGATTCATTCTAAGAAAATGGACAAGTACGCTTTCAAATCATGAAACTATGAAATCCTGGAGTCAAACATCTGCATGGTTGTTGTTAGAGCAAAAGAAAATCAGAATAAAATCTCAACATTGGTTAAACTGTTATAAAATAAAACAAGACGTACCAATGTGGGGCTGCTGAGCGGCTGCCAACGCATACTGCTGCTGCTGAGCTGCTGTTAACTGCTGCACAGCCAGAGCATTGTTTCTCTGGAAAAGCTGTAAACAGAACCACAGATTAATGTCGTCATGGAGAACTTCTAGGATGAATTTGTACCGCTAGCTCCGCCCTCGTTGGTTACCTGCTGCTGGTTAGCGTAATCAAACAGACCCACAGTGGGCGCCGAGTCCATCTGCATCTGGGAGTTGTAGTCAAACTGAAGCGGCTCCATTACCGATTCCATGGCGTCCATTGTAACGCCACCTTGATCCACTCCAGAGAAATCATCAGGGGGTTTGGGGCCTCCGCTGCCGCCGAGAGGTGTCAGGCCGTCAGGCCCCACCCCTCCAGGGCCCCCCAGCAGGTCGCCCTCGGGGCCGGGTGGAGGCATGTTTCCAGGGGGACGCCTGCAGGGATAGATGGGGTCAGTTTCCATGTGCAGGAGGTCAGACTAGCAAACATCTGTGGAATGACCGCTCTCTCTCACCCAAACTCCTTCACATCGACATCGAGGCCGTTCTGTACGGGCAGCCCGTTTGGGTTGATGACGTCATTGATCACGTCACTTTCACCTTCTGTTAACTCTTTCAGTTTCTCTCCTTCAAACGCCGTCTTCGGCTTCTCCCTCTTCTCCTCCTCTACTTCTCCATCCCTCTGTCCCTGCAATGCAAATAAAAAAAATATATATATAAAATATGACAGCACAATAATACACAAAACAAAGCTACAGCGACAATGCATGAAATAAATCCCTGTTTAAATAAAACCGACTCACATATGGTCCTTTTCTGAGGCAAGGATCCAGTTTATCAGCTGGTGAGGAGGACAGAACATACTCCACCATGCTCACTCCAAGCCCCCCACTTTCAGAACGCGGTGACATCACTGAGCCCACCCCAACTTCACCTCCACCATGGAAACCCTGAACCGGCCGACGGGACACCATGATCGGCTGAGACACGGAGTGATCTGTCATAAAAGGGACATAGATGAAGGGTTAATAGAGGATAAGGGAAATGCTGCAGCTAGAACAAAAACATTTCAGGAAGGCTGCAGAATATGCCGAGTCCAGCATCTAGGATCTAATCCTTTCTGTTTAAATATGATTTAGTATCTAACTAAACAAGCAGGACAACCAAAGAACACCAGAGGAGCCACATTGTAGTAGAGTCCCAATGTTTAATGTATAATTTAATCATTCTGTATAAAGCTTTTTAAAGTTTCAGTCTTTATAAAAACTAACTTCAGAGGAGATCAAAAAATGTTCTCATAGACAGTTGTTTACTAAAACTTAGGGGAAGGATGTTTTTGGTGTGATGTCACTGAGCTTCAAAGGTAATCAGAAAAACTTTTAGTGATTTTACAGAAATAACTATGCTCAGCTGAAGGGAAACAGCAGGATTTGGCTTGATTTTGCTTTGATAACAGCTTTTATTCAGACAGGGATCTAAAAATAAACCCTTAGAGGTGGTTTCTAGATATTGGACAGATACCTTGCTTTAATCACAGCCCTTTGTTCTTTGCTGCATTAAAAAAAGGACAACCAGTCAAACCTGAGGCACCCCATGCACTGTCCCTCCACTGGTCCAAGAAGATCCCTTTTGGTCCATCTTTCCCAGAGTCATCCGCCTCCCAGAACTTCTTCCCGGGTAGGAGTTGCTGTAGAGACACAAGGAAACACAAAGGATGAAAAAAAAATAATAAATTCAAGAAGAAATGTCCAAAAAACACAGTGAAGGGAAATGTTTTATAATGTGAAATTTTTGATGTAGACAAAATGTTAACATTTAGAGGAATCCCTTTGCCTGAGAAGCTGCAGGAGCCAAAGAAACCCCAGGCTGATTTTCCTGGATGAATTCCCACAACATACGAGGTGAAGCTGAGGTAGAGCAGCCATGAAACGGGCAGGGCTCTACGCTTTCATGATAAAGGTTGTGTTTGACTCAGCATTTGGAATCTGGCATTGAACCAGCAGCTCGTTTAGATTCCTGTTTTTTTTTATCTTTCTTTCAGTAAACAGTGAGAAAAGACTATCTGTGAAAAATGTTGTGATCTGATCAAAATAACAAATTTCCTTCCCTTTACAAGCATTTGTAATCATTAAAAGTGCTACTTATAGCCCGTGTTAATTTTTAGCTGAACTAAATCCCAAATAAATGCTTTCAAACTAATAATCTTTTCATTTCTTGAACTTCTATTGGATTTCATTCAACGTCGAACCACCTTTATGCTCAGAAATTGCATGCAACATTAACACTAATCAGTCCTTTCTAGGCCAAACTAAACATATTCTCATTAGTAAACATACAGATCCTTCTAGCTCACTGTCCGTGCTCACCTCTCCCATAGCTCGCCCCTCCAAAGCCAGAGCCTGAAAATCATGGTTCAGCTCATCCATCGACCGCACCTAAACGTCATAAGAAGCCACAAGGAGTCAAAACAGCAGAAATCTGCACCTTTATACTTAACCAACATGTAGAAACAAGTTGTAAATCAGTGTCTTAGTAGCAGATATATTTTTGCCACATTAGTTGAATTAAATTTATTGGTATCTATGTGAGGCTGCAATTCTGGAATAATTGGAATAATTTCTGTTTAAAATAAAAAGCCCCTTAATTGTGTCATCTTATTTATGTTTTACATTTGTGAAGAGGTTTTTTGGCACAGCAGCACATGCCTACTCGTACGTTATCCATATGTTGTGAATACCTGACTGTCGTGGATGTTGTCTCCAGTGGGCCAGCGGTGTTTGCCCGGTTGTTCGCCGTGTTGCCGCTGGAAGAAATAATCTACCATGGCATCATCCTGGGAGCGTCCAGCTCCTGCCACACCCTTGGGTTCAAACACAAACAGATTACGCTACGGCTAGGAAGAACGAATAGTCTGAAAAGGCCACGATGATATTACCAGCCTGTAGAGGACTGTGATAAAACTGATAGGAAACCTGAGCTTCTGCACATGCAAACTTGCAAAATAAGCTTTTCCAGATGGAATCAAAAATTATAATAAGCTAGATTTAAACAAAATGTGTTGTGGCACCAGAGTTGTAGTGGAACAACATTTGTAACAGCAAGACAAGAGGAAAAAACGTAACAGTTAGGGGTTTCTTTTACCTCCCACCAGCTAATTTCCGTTTTGTTTTATCATAACATACATCTAATTATGCAATCTTATTCATAATCAAAGAATCAGTCCGAGAAAAAATTGTGCTTCCGGTTCCTGGAAAGAGACAGCCGTTTTGAACAGTAAATGAAGAGGGGGAATTAAACAGAGGTTTTCATTTATGCATCAAAATATCAGACACTAGCATTCCTCTGGTTCACGGAACCTGAAAACAAACAACGAAAAAGTCTTCGACTTTATGCATTTTTGATAAAACTATTCAAGGAGAGTTTTAAGTTTTCATACATTTCCTAAATGCCCCCAACTTCATGCAAGCTGCACTCTGACTAGTTACTATTAAAGCGTCATATCTTAATTTTACTTCCTAGAAATGTTCTGAAACAATGTTGCAAAAATGTGAGGATTGTACTCACTTTTGAGAAATAATGTACACTCAAACCTTTTCCACTAGTGGGAAAGGTGATTTCCTTGCTGACTAATTCTGGAAATAATCACAAAAATCCCCCCGAGAAAAACCCCCAAAAAGATTTCTGCAAACACAGTAATGTTAGTCAAACTGCACTGGCAATACATGACTACTTCACCGACACAGAAATCTTGTTATAAATGTGACTAAACTTGAACTAACTATTAATCCATCAGATTAATAGTTACTGAAAGTGCTCATTTTATTAGCCTACAAACAAAAAAGAAAACTCAAAGAAAAAATTAATCCAAAAATCTTGCTTTTAAGCTATTTTTCTTGTCTGTATATCTGTTCTACCCACAGCTCTTTAAGTGGTACATTTTTAACTTGGTTCAAACACTGGAAAAAAATCTTACAGCCTTTCTTATCATTAAACAGTTTCTGCAAGGACATGGACACTTACACTTAGGGATGCACGATATTGGGATTTTGGCCGATATCCGATATGCCGATATTTTAAAACTCATGCAGCCGATAACCGATATCGATACCGATGTTAAAGCTGGACAAAAATAAGTAGTCATTGAAAATAGCTGTTTTGTTATCCATTTCTGACACTTTGAAAAATAATATACTCAAATATTTTTTCATATGCTGATATCAAATTGATTTTTAAAAACGCGGTATCGATCTATTTTACTTTCAAAATCTCGTGAAATTTCATCGTTCTGTTACAAACTCTCGTGATATTTTGCAAATTCTTGTGAGATTTTGTTAGTAAAATAGATCGATACCGCGTCAATATATCAACAGATAAAAATATGGCAAAATTTCTTGAATTTTCGGGGGATTCCGTAGCATAACGATGACATATAGCAATATTTCATTAGTAAAAGAGATTGATATGGTGTTTTTAAATGGCAATATATCAGCATATGAAGATATTGTGATATTTTAATGTATCAATATTTTTTCCCTCGTCTTTAGAAGTTTTTAAGTCTGTAAAAAAGAAGTTTTTGAGGAAGAAGTAGAAGTAGTATTTTTTATTTTTTTTAGACTTTAGAAACTCAGAAGCTGATCAAATATCGGGTTAAATATCGGTGGGGTGGCCGATGTCCGATATTCAGTTTAAAGGCCGATACAGGCCGATACCGATAGGGGGCCGATTATATCATGCATCCCTACTTACACTGAGTGGAATCTGGTCTACTGTTGTGCCGAACTGGGATTTACTAAAAGTATATCTCTTAGATTGCTGCATTCTTAAACTAAAATTGTTGAATGTAAAAAAAAAAAAAAAATAAAATAAAGAACTTAAGCTCCTTCCTAGGAAATCCCCTGGAAGCTTTAAACCAATTTTAACCATGCATTTAGAACAATCCATGTTGAAGCTGAGAAAACATGGGAACCAGCTCTATGATTATCAACTAAATGAGTTATTTTTAACATTTTGTTTTTTTTGTTTGTTTTTCTTTCATTTTGGTGCGCTAACTAGCCTGTCTGGCCACACTTAACTATTGTAACTAAATGGCAGCAACCAAATTAACTTGTGGAAAATACATATGCAACTGCTGGATTATTCACGTCTGAGTGAAATAATACAGCCACAACTACGACGGCTCACCATTAAATAGCTTTTTTTATTTTGACAGTAAAGAAAATAACACGTTTTACAGCATCAACTATAAATAAGTCTCTCTATAAGCAGACTTTTTTATGTTTGTACTAAAGCAGTTTAGATGAAGCATCTTAAATTGACAAACACAAAGCCTGCTTCCCATTCAGACACAATGAGTACATAATTACACATTTTCTGCAACATAATTCTTCAGTTTCATTAGAAACATAATTCATCTTCAGGCTTAGTAATAATCAGACATATTGAACATGAAGATCTGAATTCATTCCTTAAACTTTTTGATTAATTCCAGTTTCATTCAATAGAGAGAAAAAAAAAGCTATGCCTGCTCTGGAACCAAACTGGTGATGCAACATAAATAGGATGAAGTGGATCTGCTAAGTTTATATCTAATCAATCAGTTCAATCTGTGTCGGCTCAGAAAGGAGAATGAAGCTGCTCGATCCACCAAGT
>NW_015150524.1:789325-816693 GCF_000732505.1 Cyprinodon variegatus | reverse complement strand
TCTAATCAATCAGTTCAATCTGTGTCGGCTCAGAAAGGAGAATGAAGCTGCTCGATCCACCAAGTGTGAATCTCTAATATCCAACCTAGAACCAAACCTGCTAACCGGAGGCTCAAACCAGTACGCCTCAGGGTTGGAGGCTCCTGTTATAGAACCTCCCTCTTTTTCCCCACCGTTCCCTCCGTCTCTCTGAAGAAGATGCCTCAGATAACCACCCAATCGCAAAACATAACTGGTACATCACCATTTCTAAGGTAGGACTAACGGGGTCAGCCACATCTGGATAAAACCCAGAAAACTACGTATGGTCTCTGTTTTTGTAATTTTGTAGTCTGTGAAACATTTTAAGAGGTCGAAAAAAACCTCTCCAGTGAACGTTTTCTGCTTTTTTTTTTTCTTCATCTTAAAAATCTGATATAAAATGTGCTCTCTATTACGTTCTTAACTTTCATTGAAATTATTGCTCCTTAGCGGTCGCCAGCTTGTTGTTAACGGCAGTTGGCCAGGTTACGTGTCCATCAGCATCAATCCCAGCCAAGACCGGAGCCCCCCCACCCCACCCCCAAAATATATCCCTCCTCACCAGACACCGCCTTCAATAAGGAACATTTTTTAAGTATCAAATATGGCCAGTAGAGTATACCTAAAAAAGTGAATAAGTTAAAACTTAATAAGCCAAGTAAAAAAGCAAATTTCAAATGTTAATAAGCAAAGTTAAAAAGTAAAAAAATTGGAAGTTCCTGTATAAGCATTAATGTTCTGAGGGTTATGTCGTAACAAATGTGTTTCTTTCCCTAAGTGTTTCTTTTTTAAACATTTATTTTAGAAGCACTCTTTGGATTGTTTTTTTGGTAATTAGATTAACCCTCATTTTTGCATGAAATTTTTTTTTTTAAATGTTACAAAGGTAATATTTACTTGTTCTGACCTCCAATAAAACTCTTGACATGAAATGTTGAATTTAAGAGTTTGCCCTATAAGGGTTAGGTATGGTGAGGGATTTATGATGCTCTGAGTCTGGTAAAGGTCCAGGAACTATGTGGGGCTACCCCAGAGGTTCCAAACAAAAATCTAATAACCAACCCAATATGACCGACTCTAAACATCTGGATCAGATGAACACAAAAATTATTAAAAGCCAACAATCTTCCTCCTTTACACTGGTTTCTTGCTGCTGAAGAGAAAGGAGAATCTAAAGAGATTCTGTAAGATGGAATACCGTAAATCCTCTAATATAAGCTGGGGCTTTTATTTCACTCAGGTACATCTTGGTCCAGGCCATTATTGAAAGGAGGCCAGAATTAGAGGCAGGCCTCTATTTCTATTTGATCAAAATAGACCACCAGTGGAATGAATAAAAACAAGATTTTGTGTCTCTTGGAACCTATAAAATACTAGGTTCATTTATTGAAAAAGTACAGTTACCATAACGGTATACAGAACATTATTCAGACATCTTCCAGCAGCTGCAAATTTTCTGCACGACAATACAAAAAAAATAAATAAAAATACACAGAACGGAATATTGGCCAAACTGACTTGTGAAACAAAGTTTTTTAAAAAAAATAATGGAAACTGTTCTGCCATCATAGCAAAATTTTATTTGAGGCAGGCTAAGTGGAAGTAGGCTACCAGTATCGTATATTTCAAGGGAAATTCAGAACAACGAAGGCCAACGAAATTCTGTCATTTTAAAGCTGCCTGGTTACCACCAGACCTACTGGTAATCACATTTGTCTTTCAGATCAGAACTAAAGTGTGGCTGGTTATCTTCCTGCAGCAGTGTGTCGCAGTGAGCTTGACGCAGACATTTTGGATTTATGCTCAATGTTGAAGCGTGGTCTGCACTATACGCTGTGGGTCTAGATACGCCAAGGCGATGAGGAAGTGGGGCGAGTAGTCTGACAACGGAGGAACATACGGCGAAAAAAGAGTGGAAATCCAGGTAGGAAAAGGGTCCCAGCGTTCTCGCGCACCACGCTCTTCTAGCGGGTCCAACTTCACGAGTTGTTTTCCGCAATTTCGGTCATAAAGCAAAACAAGCCAGCCTCCTGTCTGCGGCATTGTCTGCGCTAAGGATGGGACTTCCCATGCTAATGGCTTGGATTTGTTAGCAAACATTGCCGCCCTGTGGTACTTGTATGTTAGTATCACAAGTTGTTGAGGACTACCCAGACTGGTTCTAATTATAGCCCCGGCCTGTACAAGAGTCCGGCCACTATTGACCTCTGCCGACAGCCAGACAGGCCATTATTAGAGACCCAGCTGCTAATGGAATACAGGCCAATATTAGAGGATTTACGGTAGTCAAAGTTCCCTCTCTATTTGCACCAGTTCTACTAAATATTAGAAGATAAAATGGTGTCCAACCTTTTTTTTTTTTTTTTTACAAAGTACTGTTATGGGGACTACCTGTTGGTAGTGTTATACAAGTTCCACATCACAGTGGACTGCAAGCTCTCAGGTCCGTTTAGTCATTTATGAGGAATCAGAGTGGTGGTTATTACCTGCTGACTGGGAGGTGTGGCCTGGGGGGTCTGTCCAGTTGGGGGGGCATGTCCGCCGCTGCTCAGCACCACAGGCATGCTGGGAGATGTACTTCTATGGTGGGGGCTGAATGAATCCTGCCAGAGCACTGCTTTCCTCTTCAACACACACACACTGCTCATTCCACCACAGCCTGGACACAGAGACAGAGATGCACATGTTACAAGAAGACCTTTTCAAATTTGTTCAATACACTCAAAAAACGTGCCTCTGATCTGTCTGGACAAGTTGGAGATGATTTCTACTGATTTGTCGGCTGCAGTAGAGGTTAAATGGGGAATTCAGGGAAGCTGGACAGTGCAGAACTGCTCCAGCATTATTAGACTGAAGTAAAAATTAAACTGATACTGAAACTTTGAGAATTTCATTTGAATCACAGTTTAACAGTAAAAATGACAGGAGTCTAATAGACATTTATTCTTTTAAATAAAGCTTGGCAAAGCTCTGCATAATGCAGACAGGCTTTTCCGACCCCTGATCGATAACCACAAACAGACTGCAAGCGGAAATTAAACAACCAGTCGGTGGTAGCTTGGCTGCTCTGCTAAAATAGACAAAAACTGCACCTGTTGTTGTCTGACCTGTGGTTATTAATTCAGGGGAAAGTGGTTTTCTCTGGTTTACCGACCAGTAAAAAAAACACAAAAAAAACACATAATAATAAAGCAAACAGAACTGAGAGAAATTGACGATTTTCTTTAATGTGGTTAAACGTTTGTGTTTCTATGTTTAACTGTTAAAACTTAAATGAAATTAACATAGAAGATTTCAAATACGAAGACAACAAAATCTTTCTTCATTGCTGGTAAGTAGGGTTCTGTTCTGTTCCATAAAACTGGCTGCGAAAAGCCAGACTGCTTAATTGCTTAATGTCACTAATGCTAGACATTAACGGTGTTACCTCTCACACAGTCAAACACAATGTCACTGAGAAACCATGGTGGGGAAAAAACAAATCGTATTTCATAGGAAGAAAGCTATGAAGAGTTCAGAAATTGTAATAAAAAATTAACGGAAAATGCTAATAATATCTTAAATGCTAATTCTTGATTAGTTTTGCAATTAATCGATTAACAATTGGATAGCCTGAGAGTTTTAAAAGAAGAAAATTAAAAGTAGTTGAAACTCAAAATTTTCCACTTGACGTTCTGGATAGAGCATAGTTGCGGATTTTTTTATTTTTTGATCTTAAATGCAAAAAGTATATATCATTTTTTACCATCTTGATATAATTGGTACTCTCAGTGGGTGGCTCTGTCAGCTAAAGACACGTTTAGAGTCTCTGTACTCCAGTCTCATTTTGAGAAAAATTTGTCAAACACATTTTATGGCCAGTTTCAGTCTGGAGACTTTATAGTCAGTTTGTCCAATTAAATGCTTTTAATTAAGACACACACAGCAATACAAAATACTGCAGCTGACTAAAGTAACGCTTTTTTCACCACATTTTACTGTTCCAATAACACCAGTAACTAGGCACTTGAAAACACAGTTAATACAGCACCAAAAGCCCCATTCAAAATGGTCAACTCTGATTGATCACCGTCTTTATTTAAACGAGGCAACAAAACGATTCAGGCATTTGAAATCTGGGCCAGATTTTCTCGTTAAAACAAATGTCTATATTAAATTAAATGCTGCCTCCCCTCCCCACAAAGAAAGATAGGTGATGGGGGAGGACCACCCCCGCCTTCCTTTATCCTATGGCAAAGAGTCTGGGGAACAGTTAGGGAAAAATGAAGCCGTTTTGTGGAAGAGCTGAGGTCCAATTAAGGTGGTCACGTAAATTACCCCTTCTCTAGAAAATCAGTATCGTTTTGCAGAGAAGGGTCAGGAAGGATGAAATGGTCATTTTGACCCCTGAAGAAACAGGATGTTGTGTTCTCTTTTAGACTGCAGGTTCCTCCTCTATTAAAGGGAAACAGGGATGAGTGTGAGGATGTCCTTTATGGGCAAACTTCTCTTCACAAAGCAAAAAATAAAAAATTCTGATATTTTTGACCGTATACACACTAGGGGTGGAACGGTTCACAGAATCCACGGTTCGGTTTGGTTCACGGTTTCGTGGTCACGGTTTTCTGTTTGGTTCAGTATATGTTGATTGTTAGCCTGACATGTTGGTCGTGTTGCTGTTAGCATAAACAAAACGTGTTGCACAATGCTTGCACACTGTTGCACTTTTATCCACAACCTTCTTTCTGCCGTCATCGTAGGTCACTCTAAATGCAAAGTGGTCCCATACAGCAGACCTATAAAGTGCTGCTGGCGCGTCTTCCAACTCCTGTTCTTTCCCACTCGCCATACCCACACAATTCTCCACAACAAATGATTTTTTTCTACTACACCCGGCTACGCTGCTTCGCTTCTTCTTCTCGTTTACTACTGGTGGTTGGCTTTGGTCGGAGTACTGCCACCTTCTGCTCTGGAGCGTACACGCGTATGAGAAAAAGGAGCAGCGCATGAACCGAACGCAACACACGCAAATAGAACCGAGACAGTCGAACCAAACGGTTCGGACGGTTTTCATAAATCGTTCCATCCCTAATACACACACCAGTTTCATAACTGAATATAATGCTCAAGTTAAAAAGACAATTGTGTTTACATTTTAAAGCATGAAATTCTTCTTGTCAAATGTAGCTTATATCTGATGATGCCATAAATCTGGGTCAAATGATGGCGCTGACACCCCTTCTAGTTGGAGCCAAATTAATCAAGTGACGCGAAATCTCATACACAATCCGTCATCATACATCGGTAAGCTCTGAAAGCTTTTAAAAGTATAGATGCTGATCAGTATTTCACAACTGGCTGGATTACTGAACTGAAAATATGGCTTCCGGAAAACAAGAAGATATCTGCATGTAAAGCGTAGGTAAGTGACATTCTGCTGATCAATATGCTTTCCTTATGAAAACAGCAAAACACAACTATAATGTCCGTAGCAAAATCTACAGATCGTAATATCCATTTCACCTCTTCACAAGGTGTCTAATCAGTGTAATCTAATCACTTAATTTTCTGAAAATAAAACTGTACTACACATTAAATCCAGTTGGCAACAGACTAAGTTAGACATCCTAACTTGTTTTGCAGCTCACCTGATAAGTACCCTGAACAGGCGGCTATTTGCAGTCGGCATCCAGTCAACCCCTCTGGTTGCTGACAGCCATCTCTAAAGACGTTCATTCTCTTTTGGTAGGCGGTAAAGAGAAATCTATCCAACACATATGCTTGACGGCAAAAACATACGGACAACGTCTTTTACGCGCAGGGGATCAGAGCGGATACTCAACATGGCTGCGGCCAGATTCGAACATCAGTGACATCAGCTGCAAGGCGTCAATGCAAAACCCCAGCAACTCCTCTGGAAGTTTTGTGAGCAAACAATCCAATAGACCCGTAAGAATACACAGGATGGAGCCCACTAGCACAGAGACAGATTTGATGGATGCAGAGGCTATGCGTCAGAAGCATAAATTGGCCTTTATAGTCAGGATCACACCAACCAAGGAGTACTGAGACAAGGCCGAGACCTTTAGAGCCCAAGACCTTTAGAGGCCAAAACCAGGACCATATAAGGTCTTAGTCTTCTCTCAGTCTCGGTACTCTTTGGTCTTGGTCAGTGTGGTCTTGACTTTAACGCTAGTCATGTGACAGAAATGGACTAATATCAATACAAGCCCAGATTTTCATAGTGGTGCATCTCTTAAGAAAATACTCATGACAAAACTCTGTTTTTATTCACACACTGTCTTTACAAGAATCTGCTATAAATGCAGAACTGTTCTTACTTAATAAACCAGTCTATAGCCTTTCACAGTTGAATCAAACCAGGAGGATTTAGACTTACAATAGCCTTTGAATATATCCACAAATAGAAGTAAACCTCCCAGGGCGTGTTTGAAGGAAAACAGTTCAGATCAGGTTTGGTGAGTCTAAGTCTCTGAAATTGGAACAAACGGAAATCCAGTTAAGAATAGGTAAACAGTGAAATACCTGTTTAGATGGGAAGCTATCATTTAGACACAGACTGATGAGGTAGATCAGGTCTGGTGTCAGAGGGAATATAAAAACCCTCTGAAATAATGAAACAGCTTTAGAATACCGTGACTAGACAATGCCCTGGAGGTGGTTAGATTCAAAGAAGCCTCTACAGAACTAATGGAAAAATTTAGCATGTTTTAAAAGTTCAGCTTATTTGCCTGGAATCCTGTACAAAAACAAACTTACAAAGAAAATATGCTTTTTACCAGATCTAGCTATTGCTCGTTATTATCACCCTATGCACATATTATAAAGGAAGTTAGAAAATAAAAAGAAGATTAATTCATTGAAATCTGGCTTAAACTTAAATATTTTGATTTCATTAAAAAATATTGATATGATAAAAAGGTTAAACCAGACGTGGACGGTAAATCAATATATAATAGTTTATGATTATTACTGATATTTAAATATTATTAGCCTATGTTTACAGCTTCTTTTTTGAGATGCTGTTTCCACTAAATTCCATCATTGTTCTTTGCTTCAGGATTTTAGCCATGTTTGCCTAATCAGAAAAAAATAAATAAATACAATTTTATTGGGTCATATATTAGAGGAATGATTTAAAAGGTTTTTTTTTTTTTAGTTAAGCCAAAACAAAGGCACCACTGTTTCTCTGTAATTCTCACAGAAAGTAAAGATGATATTAAGCCACTGGTTTATAGAATGAAATCTGTACAACATCTGAGGGAATGATTTTTACCTTTTTGATTAAGAAACAAAGAACAATAACTTACTTTGTTGAAACATGACTTCCTGATAAAGTCAAATGACTTGAGATGAATCTAACCAAGTGATCTTATGAAAAAGGAGTTTCCGTTCTTCCTACTTTTAGAGAATCACAGAGGGAATTTCCCAGACACCTGCCTGTTAATGGACGTTTAATATTGAAGGTGATTTGCTGATTGCTCCATCATATTTGTTGAACGTTAGAGAAAAAAACAAGTGGACAAAAAAAACAACAAAGAAAGGTAGCAGTGCAAAAACAAATGAGCTCAAATAGCAGATATTGCAATTTTCCAAACTTCAGGATTGATGGTATAAGGACCTTTTTCCACATTTCGTTTTCTCATTCAAAACTAAAGACCAACCCTGACTTTGATATATAAACATTTCTCCAAAAACCACAACATGTCATCATTCTTTTATGGGATATTTTTACATGGTGGTGAGATAATTGAACTGTTATATGCTTCTCAATACACCTTAAATTCAGACTTTGATTAGGCCACACCAAAGTTGTTTTTTAATCGTTATAGAGGTGGAATTGCTGGTATGCCACGAAGAATTATCCTCCTGCCTAAATGAAGTAGACTTGAGATTAAGATAACAAACTGATGTCCAGAAATTCTTTAGGATTTTCTGGGCCAGAGCAGAATTTAATCAGCGAGGCCACCACCATGTTTGACTCTCCCTGTGTTGTTCTTTTTCTGACATTCTCAGACAGTTTTCTACCAGAAAGTCTAGCATGATAACTAGAAAACTCCCACTTTTATCCTGTTAGTGCAAAGAATATTAAAAAATCGATTTGATGAAAATAAAATCAAAATTAGATCCTCTGGTTTAATTTTGATTTCATTTGCCTGAACTTCATCTACCCGATCATTTTCACACTTAGGCTTTAGGTTCCCTATATATAAAAAGTTAAGTACATGGTAACATTTGTTTAAAATTAAAAAGCATGAGATAAGAAAGGTCACATAGTTATAACGGACCATTAAAGCTTATATTCGAATCTAGATATAAACAAAATTCAACTTTAAAAGGTCAAACTATGTACCTAATCCTTTTACAACCATCAATCAACTGTTCATGGCACTCTCTTTTGTTCTTCACTATTTTTAATGTAAACAGTGCCATGACCAACATTAGCCAACAGATAAACGTCTACTAATTTCCTTATCAAGCATGACACATGTCCCAGGTCACTGATTAGTTACAAGTGCGTGACTCTAAAGACAAATATCTGCTGAAATGTTTTAGTTATGAGATAATCTAAAGCACAGTTTGTGGGAAGAAACAGTCAGAGATCAATGTTATTTTTTTTTGTGCCATTCCAAAAAATAGTTATCAAGAACAAAAACCATATTAGACCCTTTGAGATGAGATTGATTACTTCCCAATGTTTTTACCATTAACTTTTGTTTATTTAACCAAAGAAAAATAAAGGAAAAGCAAAGGTCGGTGCATTCAAAGTTCAACAAACACCTCTCCCAAACAGAAGGACTGTTAAATCAGCTTGCCTTATCTATTTTATCTATTTTGTACCAAACAAACTTACCACTCAGCATATTGCGCAAATCACAATATTTGACAAAAATAACACTATCTAAGAACGCATGCACAGAGAGAGATTGTTGAATTTATTTGTAAGACATGGAGACAAACCGGTGTATGTCATTTTGAAAAGGTCAGAGGTGGCTGCGTTACCTCATCAGGGGGAAGAGTGAAGGCCATGCAGACATTAAATGCAGTTTTAAACGTGCAAAAAGAACTCAGAACCCTCCAACTCATTCACATTTCATCCCACTCAAAACACAGAAATTAATGCATTTTATAAGAGTTTTATGGGATGACAAAATAATTCATAATGAAAGAAAAGGGAAGATAAAAGAAAAATATTCTGTTCAATCCTGATTACAATGTTTAAGATGTTCCCAGATGAGAGTAAAATGTAGCTTTATAGCTTAAATTTAAAATGCTATGAACATGCCATTTAAAAGGAGACATGGTAGTGGGTGTGTTATGCTGAGATTGGAGCCACACCATATTAGGAAACCTTGAGATGGCCTCAGTATTAGTAAATATTCACAGGGATGCCTTGCAGCTGACATGTTTATTTTCTTACTTTTCTCTTCTGTATGCCCCTCCTTCTTGGTTTTGTAGCATTTTGGGTCATGCATTTATGGTACTGTGAGCATTTACAGTTCTGAAATTCTGATAAACCAGCAAAATATTCCATCAACATGTAAAATGCAAGTTCAAAAAGCGTTATTTTATAATGCATAACATAAAACTCAAGAGCTGGCCAAGTAATCAATATCAATACTAGAAAAGCACTCAGAGACCAGACATCTGCCAAGCTAAAACATGTTGCCCCAAATTGGGACTTACACCTATAGCTAATACTCCCACATGATCTGGATCATTATAGAATTTAAATTAACTGTTGCTTGGCATAAGGCCCTGCTCTGGTGACATATGTCCATAACATCCATTCATAGGGTTCAATTGATCCTGCTAACAATCCAATAACATTCTCTTTTCTTATTTTTTTTCACTTCAGCAAAGTTCCTCTGGACTTTTTGAGTCCAATGCTGAGGCTGTCAATAGTCAGTGCTGCCACCCTCTGGTTTAGTGGGTAACTGCCTGTTGCACCAAATATTCCTGTCTCACAATGTAAGACAGAAGTCACGGATTAGTGGACCAGGGTCCGGATCCGGACCCAACCTGATTTAAAACATTTACAAATTACTGCATGTTGTCCGACGGCAGTGACTAACTTCACTTGCTCCGCTTCTCCTGTTTGTACGGTTAAGCCCTCCAGAGCGTTCAGGACCAGGCTACACAAGATAGCCGGGCGATGGGAAAGAAGACTAGAAAAAGGGAGAAGAGAAAGTGTAGCCTGCTGGAAGAACTGCTGTGGACTGGTGACAGAAAAGTGAAATGGCGTGCCCTAAGATAACCCTGCACATTTTGAGTATGTTTGACTCAACCTACTGCTGAGAAGCAGGATAAACATAACCAAAAATAAATATCGATCCAGGCTCAAAATGAGCACCTCGATATGTGCTTGAGAATGGCTTTGTCTCCATTCAAACCCAGGTTTAAAGCCTTGTAGGGCAGCCTAAAGCCCACTGCTCTCATTAAGCCATTAAAAAAAAAGGAAAGAACAAAAAGAAAACGGTCAGTTCAGGTATTTTATAAAATATATGAATCAGGACATTGTCTATACCAATGCATAAAAACCTAATTTTATTTCAGTATTAAAATCTGTTAAAAGTAACAGATTATAATTAAAAATGTCTCGGGACATTTACTGGTTGTTGATTTTCTTTATTTGGAGCCGGCTGATTTTTAATTGGTTACCCCTGATGTAAGAGAATCTTTACACAAATTCCTGGATCCAGATTATGATCTGGATCATGACCAAAATTTAGTTGATTGTTTCTTCGCGTGAGGGAAAAAATGTCATTAAAATCCATCCATATCTTTTCAAGTTATCCTAAACAGACAGACAAACAAACAACCTCTCCTAAAAGCATTACCTCCTTGGCAGAGGTAATGATAACCCATTCCCATTGGCCGAAAACCTTCTTAAACCCAGGAAAAAAAATCAGCTTTCAGTGGCAGTGGGAACAGCTCACTGACCTGTGTCTACCTGGATCGAACAACTCGACAAGCGTTAAAATCGCCCTGGGCCCTGATCAGCATGCTGTGGGAACACCAGAACCAGGTTAGCCCACTAATTTACGTGGGACCATTGAGTATGTCGACACACTGCGCCATTTGCATCTAATCAAGGAAGCGCCTACAACTCTGTTTGCACACTAACTACACCCTGGCTTCCTTACACGTTGCTCTCCATTGTTTACTTTCCTGGTTTTTGTTGCACTGGTGACACAATCAATGTTAACCCAGCGTGATGGGGTCACCAGACACGCAGCTACAGGGGGCAGAGGCCACACAGCCACCAGAGAGGGGTTAGACCCAGCTTTTTTTTGCCAATGGGAAGGGAGCCAAATACTAATCGTTAGCGGGTCAACCATGTTTGAAAAACACATGTTAACCCAGTATTTTCAGTGAGAAATAGGCTATAGACACTTGATCATTATCAGAAGGGGAAAAAAAAGTTTAATAACTCCACTTAGCTCAGATCCAGAAGCACAGGGTATTCTAGGAGATGTGGGCAGAGTAACAGATTTAGTTCCTTAAAGATCCTTGAAGAACAACCTACAGAATGCTTCAAAGGCTTGAGGCAGAGACCGTTGGTTAACCTTGGAGCAGGACAAAACATAGAGCCAGAACAACAACAGAGCTGCTTAGATCATATCCACAGCCAAAGCCAGACTCAAAACCCTCTGAAAATGTTTGGTAAGATTTGAAAACTGATCTTTAGAAAGTCTCTCTGTTCCATCTTACTGAGCTTGATCTGTTTCTGCACATGAGAGTGGTCAAACATTTCATAGCTAGTCGAGACCGTTTCCCCTATTTGCAGCACTAGGAAATGTATCAAAGCATTGGCTTCGATGGTATTAGCTTAATAAATCATAAATATATATTCTTAATCTCAAAACCACTATATGCAACAAGCAGATCGCTAAAACCTGCATGGACTGCTATGAATGTCAACTCAACAGTTGTGTTTTGTGCGTTCATGCTCTCTATGCTTCAGACATATGTGGTGACAGCTGATGTTTAACTGACTATAAAAGGTTTTTAAAAATTATAATTAAGGAACTAGAGCAAAGATGTCTCAATCCCCAAACAATGGACTTTAAGTAGCTCTAAACCCAAAGCATAAATTGACACCTCCTAATTTAATATCACAAGTTATATCATCGAGCAACATTTAAAATCACCTGCTTACTTTCTAAGCTGGTTTCATCTCGTCTATATACATATGCAGATTTCATATATGATTTCAGATGGCAACAAAAATATAAAAAACAGTGCAACACTTTACCTCCCCTTCCCAATTATACACTAGTTTGTGTGGGTCCTTAAAAAAAATCCCAATTGAAACATTGATAATGAACATTAATGTTGTTACAAAATGTAAAAAAAAATGACTATGATTGCCTTTAAGGTCCTGAATATGTCCATACAGTATCATCATTGTTCAATGGCAACTATAATTTGTGTTTTACAGCCTCTCCTTATCAAACAGACAGTAATCTCAAATGAGTGTCCCTTCAGGCCCAGAAGAGGTGACAGGCAGTCCTTTTTAACCTGATCCATATATAGTAATTACCTGTCTGACAGTAAGAATCATCTAAACACATTCAAATACAACTAAAACCACAATGAGGAGGTATAACTACAGCTCAGCCGGTTAAGAACTCCTCTAAAAACAATGCAGCCCGATCATTCATAAACCTGCCTTTGTTTTCCTGTTGCATTCAGCAACAAGGAAATGCTAGCTCTTCATTCCAGTTCTCGAAACACCCGGAAATCCAGCACACAGCGCGTCCATTCCGCACACCGTGCTCAGCACCCGGAAACGGGCAGAGCAGCAGCTCCACAGTCCGGCGGGTGTTAGCCGCTCAATAACCGGGGCTCAGGCCACTGCATTCAGGGCACAGACGGGTGTGACAAACCCAAACTGCGGCTAACAACAGCTACCTATAAAAATAGGTTTTAAAAAAACTAGATATAAGCTGATAAAAAAAACGTCCACATCTCTCCAGGTTTCTATCGTTCACTCACACCGTTAGCCGTTGGTTATGGAGGGTTCGCTGCCCGTGTCCACCAACAATAACACGGCCTCCCCTAACAAGCTCCAACCGGCTGCAAACATTAGATTCTTGCAATGATTTTAACAACCTCTGTAGTCCCACATCTTTGCCGTTCTTTTATCGATAAATACCCAGACAGCCTTACCTGTCCACCGGTCCTGCTGTCCGGGAAGGACCCCGCTGACGCGGATGCTAACAAAGGCCCGAAAGCTGTCTGGAGCGGAAGACCCACACAAGGGGAGGAAGGAGGCCGGCGGTAGAAAGGTATACTGCCGCTTCAGCTGCACAAAAATCCCCTCATTTTATCTCTCCCTGACCGACTAAAGATGCAATATCTGTGTCGGGGCGTTTAAAACTAACGTCTTGTGAAACAGCGGAGCGAGTTGAGGTGATACTCACCGGCGGAGAGGGTGGATGGTCGCGGATTTCGGCCCCAGTTTCTCTCTGACACCCCGGGCTTTCACTCCGACAACATGGCGGCTCGGCGGAGGAGCAGGCAGCAGCGCCGCATGACGGGAAGGGATGAGAGGGAGCGTACGGTTCATTGCGCGGTTGGCAAGCCGTTATAGTATTTAAATCACACAAGAAAATACTGTGTTATGATAATTAATTCTTTCAAACTATAGGGGGAATGGGAATTATAGGTAACAGATAATGATGAATAATACATATAATTATTATTTTAATTCTCCTGCGAGACTCAAAATATTTATTTCTCTTGAGTGCAAAAGGAAAATAAAATGATGAAGATAACTAAAATGCACTTCTAACCACACAGCCTGGTCATATGTTATGTTACTTTCAGGCAGACTGTCAGTATTTAGTAAAAAGTCAGACATAAAACATTTAAAAAAACGTTTGCAGACACAGAAGAGCATTGTCTTACATACAAATACATAAAGTAGGCTAAAATAAATGTACAGACTAGTTGGTTGTCTAAATCTTTTTTCTTCGAGATTAACTTTTTCCTTTAGTCTGTCCTAAACTTGCAACATGGCTTCATAGGACTCTGAAATTATTGAAATGCTTTTATTTTTGGTGTGCTACCCAAATTAGCGGCCCCCATCTGGCAATCTCTCACAAAACTTTCTACTAACATTACTTACTACTTACTTATAAATACTAAGTTACTTACTTAGCATTAGGTAATGACTGAACTTGATATGCCTTGCATATATTATAGATGATTCTATTTGCAAAATGTAACACAATAAAATCAAGAAAAGCTTTATATTTAGTGCCATTATCAGTTTCACTGTCGTAAATATCTGATGACAGGTCAGGTCTTGATCTGATTTAATCTGAGTCAAACTTGAGATCAAAAAGAACGTACACTGAGTTTCCCATGTTGGAAGTTAGGGTCTCCAGCCAATCCCATTCTCTGCTTCTAAAGAGCTTCTGCGCACATAAAACATACTGAAAGTTAGCTTAGCAAACTGCACCTGATTCCTTAGATTTTTAAAGCTAAGAAAGAAATCTTTAGAATAGCAACATCAACTTAAATATTGCTTTTCTACTTGTTACAGTAATTGCTGTGTAAAAATTTTAACTGGTCACAAATTTATATTATTGGTATTTAAGGTGGAAATAGGAATTTGAACGTTTGTTCATAAATAAAAGTTATTATTAATGCACAGGTAATAGTATATCTGTATTCTGTTGCTTAAAATTGGACCAAAAATACCTACATAAGCACATAATGTTCATTTTTGCTCTCACACAATGCAATGCACTGCAGCAAAGTGGTTCTTTCGTCACAGTTAATAAAATGATGAAGAAAAAATGCATCTCTGGAAGTGGATGGTTAATTACTACTTCCCTTTTATATTATTAATAATATTGATAACATCAAACTATTGCAAGGTGGCAGGACAAAACAATTGTCTTTCAAAATATTTGCATTATGAGATATTCAAATGTATTCAAGATTTTATTCTTGAATAGGTGAAACTCTGTTTTGTTGCTATTTTTGTAGAGATTTTAAATGTATATTAAAGGAGACAATTCTCATGTTAGCAATAATTTACTAAATCTACCAAATGGAAATAGAATTTCTGCAAGAGCTTATATTTGAGAGTTATTATTTCCTGCAGTTAATAGCACCATGTGTAATTAAAATATCGCAGTTCCCTTATTAAAATATTTGGTTCTGTTTTTTTTTTTTTTTATTATTTTGGATCAATTGAAAATTAATTCTTGTGTAATATCAATGTTTTTTTAGATATCTAAAAGGTCTGTTTCTCAGTTTAACCATGGGCTGCTCTGAATGGGGGCCAACAGGGGCCAGTGCCCCTGCAGAACCGGTCCTGGCTCCTTTTATGGCTCCTGGGGGGCACCAGGTACTTAGAGATTCACTTCCATACAGAAAGCCATATTCTTATCTTCAGCTACCACATACTTCAGCGATAGTATAAAGGTGTTACTTTATTGTATATCTTGTAACATGTCCGTTGGTTGTGCTGTTCTTTTTACATCTTAGCAGGTGATGAAGCAGACTGAAGATGTTTTGTCATTATCTCCCTTTTATCTCTTTTTCTTTCATCTTTTCTCCTTTTTCTGTTTTTCCTTTCCTGTTGTACTGACATTGCAGTGTCCATATAATCTTTAAAACTCCCTGCATAATTATAATAAAGCTATTTATATGCATAAATCAAGTGGAACACTATAGCGATAACCGTACTGCTCCACTTGTGAAAGTAAAATCTGTTAAGCTCTTTTTTGGCATCAAGACAATTATGCTTATTGCCACATTGCCACACAGGACACTGTAACATAATAATAATACTAACAATAAGAAGAAGAATAAAAAGAAATAAGAATAAAAAAAATTAACCTTTCTCACAATTATATGATAAAGCGGCTTTCTATACCTACTTTAAACACAGCTAGACGGGGGGGTTTCACATCGGACCGGTCCCTTTGTTAACTGTTTTGTCTGCTGGTATTGTTCGCAGTATTTGTTATGGTTTGGATTTAACCCTAATTACACAAATAATACTGTTCAATAGAGTCAGCTCAAAAAAGTGAAATATAGCCAGAAAGGTGCTTGTGTAAACATTGAAACAATTAACTACTCCAGTTTTAATCGATAGCAGGAAACTTGCAATGAGAATTAAATGTAGAAAGCTCTCCAGGTCGTTGGGCTGTGGTGAGAAGATGTATCGTCGTGCTACACACACAAAGCAAAACGGGTCTCCAAGGTAACGAGGCGCGTGCAGCCATGGCAGCGTGCTGCACCGCGCGGCCATCCAGTGCGTGGCTCCAGGACGCCCCGTTAAATCTCTGGAATGTGAAGCGGGTGGCACGGAGGGGATAAATAAAGATAGAAATTAAAAATAAAAACATCTCAGGGGGATTGTGGGATGTCTGCGTGCCAATCCGGAGGCTACAGAGAGAGAGAGGCTGCTGAGGCAGGATGATGTAATGTAGATGCAAAAGGCTCCTCCATAAAAAAAGCTTACCTTTAGAGAAATATGGAGACTTTTAGGATTGACTGCAAGCTGCTTGCACGCCTGACGTCATGGATAAACAGTTAAAAGGATCGTATAAACAGCGTGGTAGCAGCAGATCATTCAGTAAACCCTGGTGGTTAATAAATAAGTAAACATTACAGGTTACCTCGTGTTGGAAAGAATTGCAGTCCCAGATTACAGAAACCCCCATTACAAGATAATATTTAAGGCTTGATTAATCATTTATTACCCTTCTGTTCTGAAATATATAGCAGGGGCAGACAATATTTGTCATAGATGAGGGAGTTTTTTTTAAATGAATGATTTTTGTTCTTTTTATGATATGTTTGGGCATGTATTTGTCACACTCATCCCCTTAAAAACTTCAGAATATTTATACCTGTGTGTAGATTACCAGGATTAAACTCTTTGAGATTAAAATGGAGGACTGACCCAGGCAGCAGAATGACAGCTCCAACACAAGTTGGGACAAAAAATTCTACATTTAAATCAGTGCTTAGTCATTACATGGTGTGTGTAGATTTCTGCTAGAAAACTGATTATGAAGATGGATTTAGCACCAAAGTGATTTGGAAGATCACCAGCTCCAGAGCCCTGCACTCATTCTTTGGGGGTGATATGAACAGGGATGTGGAGAGATGGCCTTACAATCCTAGAGATTTGGAGAAGACGTGCCAAATAAAGTGGATCTGAAATAACAAAAATAAAAATACTTTTATGAAGGAAACTGTGGGGTATGAACACTCATGTGAGTAGATTTTTGTTTATATTTTTTACCCGAAGTTTCCTTTTTAGCAAATATGTAGAGAGAAAAAAATCACATTAAAAGGTGCCAAAAGTTTTTTTAAACAGCTTTATAAGTTTTCCCAACTTTGCAAAAAAAACAAAACAAAACAAATCTCATTAATTAGCTGCTTAAACTTTGAGACTCGTTCTATGACTTTGTTTGCTTTATAACGCTGTGGGGTAAACCATATTTAAAGGGACTATTTGTGTTTTTTAAATTTATGCTATTTTAAATTCATATCTTACCAATATTGGATAACTGAGGTTGTGAGTTCGAAACCCACTCCCACAGAGTGCCACTGAGCAAAGACCCTTAACCCCACACTGCTCCCCAGGCACCACAAATTGCAGCTCGCTGCTCCCCAAGGGGGTGGGTTAAATGCAGAGAGTTAATTTTGTTGCTCTGTACTTGTGACAGTGTAACGACACAAAAAATTCTGGAAAAACGTTGCTTGCATCCTTATTTAGTATAAACATTGTACTATTTGATAATATACATTTAAAAAGTGTATTTTTACACATTTATTAATCAATATTGTGTCTAAGACATAAACAACTATGAATTACTGCAACATTTAATTTCCCTTTGGGATTAGGATTTTTGATTTTAATTTATGTGTCACAATTCATTAGAGTAGATTTAAATCTTAGTGTTTTACTGTTTTTGTTTGTTTCTCTGTCAGGTCTGCAGGATGGAACAATTACTTTACCTTGAAGCAATATGATTTAATCCCAGACAAATTTGTATTTTTTTTATTTTGCATGTTTCTGTACCAAGGCATGCAGCATCAGTAAACTAGAAAATCCACCTTGGTAACTGTGGGCTTCTATGGTTGTGAAAATATCAATAAAATATCCTACTGTTTAATTTCTAAGGAAATATACAATTTAATGTATCAGAAAGTTTATTAGTATTTTTTATCAAGTTTTGATTGTTAAAAGAAAAAAAAGTGGGAGAAAAAAAAACAAATACTTGCATAAAATAAGCAAAATCAGTAAATATAAGCAGAATTCTGTATTTATCTACTATTGAAATACTAATGCCCTTTGCTTTAATTTTTGTATTCATCAAATTGCACAGAATAAATGTTGCTCTAATAGTAAAATATTTAAATTGAAGAAAAAAATATGTATTTTTAACTCTAGATGGTGAAACATTTAAATAGTATTTTAACTCTGGAAGACAAAAAAAAAAAACACAGTGTAATTTCAGTCATATATAAAGAATAAGAGTGAAAAAAACATTTGAGTTTTTGTGTATATTTGCAGGTGGAGATCTTAAAATCAGACTCCAGAGCATTTAGAGGCAAGGTCTTCAACATGGGGCAGGAGCCCCCTAGTGGGCGACTGAGGTCCTGCAGGAAGACTCGTGCTGTTGTTCAATGAAGCCCTCCTGATACAGAGGGAAGGGTAACAGCAGGGATTATGAAGTAAAATGGGATATATCCTCAGACAGTGAATACTGAAACCAACCTAGTCATGACATCACTCAGTTTATTAAACCTTTAGACACTCTGTGACACAGGTGTGTCTGCAGATGATGACAGAAGTCACATTTAAAGTAGAAAGTGTACTTTTATTATTTCAAACTTTACTTTACACCCATCAAGTTCTGGACCTCATACCCGTCTCCTTTATTCTCACATTCCGTCTCACTTATTGTCAAAAAAAAAAAAAAGAGAAAAAGAATCTTCAAAGCGTCTTTCTGATGAGAATCAATAAACGAGCCGCTCGGTTTAACGTCTTCTACGTATTACAGAGGAGAAATACTGCAGTTCCTCCAAAGAAAAATGGAAACAAGAGGGTATATACAGAAGGAGAGAACAAGGGAAACTGGTATGAAGCTAAACAAAGGTATGTGACCCCCCCCCCCGTTAATGTGACCCCCTATTTTTGTAAATGGCACCAACGAAACAATCATCGGCTGGTTATTTACATGCACACTACTCCTTCCCAACCCCACAGAAATAAAAAAAAGACACTAATGCCTCATCCCAAAGCCATCTGATCAATGCCTAACTGATGAGCTTGGTACCTTTTATTGTCATGACATTGCATGGAGGGATAGCAGCTGCTTTTTAGTCCGAAAATAACACCAGTTTGTGAGATTATTGCACGGCAGCCCTCCCACTTTGATTACTTTTTGAATCGATATTCCATATTATGGAGACAAATACAGAATAATGCAGGGTTGATTCATCATGAGCTGTGGTTGACACCCTCATCTTAGGTGTGCAGGTGGGGAGAAGGAAAGACGGCTTTGGGAAGAGGAAACTGCAGGACTGCTCTAGCTTAACATCACACTCTAAAACAACAGCAGGTACGAGCCTTGCCTCGGTTTACGATGTGACCCCGCCCCTCCTAAACATCCATACACTGGAAAATTCACCCGAACAAGAAAACAAACCAATATAGACGCGCAAAAGTGGTCATAGAGTCCAGGGTGCAACCGCAGAGCACCATCTCCTATCAGACACACACACACACACACACTCAGGAGGAAGCATTTAGAGCTGGCAGTTTTTAGGGGATCTTCTCTCCTCTTCCACCCAGCATGCTGGTTCTTCCCTGAGCTCCTGCAAACGGTCGTTTCAGGGATGATTTCCTTCTCGTTCTTCAGACACAAACATTTAAACACGTCTCTCCTCCTGAGCTCAAAAAAAGTCTTCTTCTCGGGGTAAAAAACTGTGACACAAAAGAGTGAGTGTAATCATGACTCATGATGACCTGTTGCTGCTTTCTTTCCATCCACAGTGACAACTTCAGCTTAGGGCCTCAAGGGGGCGCTACAGACACTTAACCAGCCCTGAAAAGAGAAGATGATGAGATGAGAGAATTAGTTGATATAAAAAAGTGACCCTACATGACTATGTAGTGAAAGGAAAATCATACAAGTTTGTTTTTTATTTACTTTTAAAACCAAATGAAAAAATAAACTGTTGTCTTTATTTCTCTTTGGCCTTTTTCACATATTCCTGTTGGATAAGTATCCTAATCTCAGTTATCAATTTTCCAGCCTTGGTGCAGATTCTGGATGTCTAGACTTTGACTAGGCCATTCTGACTCATCAATATGCTTGAATCTAGTCCAGTGTAGCTCCAGCTCAGGGGTCTGTAAACTTTATAATCCAAAGAGTCATTTGTGACTTCAGTCCAGCTAAAAAACTTGTTTAAAGCAGCAAACATTGCAGGGCCTTATAACTTATATTTAATAAATATCTACAAATGGAGATTTTTCTTTTTTTAAAACAAGAATTTAAAATTTTAGTATTTAAAATGATTGGAAATGATGGAACTTCTCAATGGGCTGGTGGTATTTTGGAAAATTATGTATAGAAAACATTTTTCCTCCTTAAAAAAGACAAAAAATATCTATTTTTTAATAAGAGTCAATTTATTTTTAGAATACTAAAAAAAATGTATGTTTTTCTTATAGAACAGAACTTGAGTTCTAAACAGTACATGATCTTTCTTTAAAGAAAATAAAAAAAAGATAACTTAGATTTAACACATATATTTAAAAAATATATCTTAAAAAACTATTTTCACCCAAATTAAAAATGATTTTCTAGGGGCTACTCAGTGAAACAGTGGGTAGCACTGCTGCCTTGCAGCAAGAAGGTTCTGGGTTAAATTCCTGGCCCGGAGTCTTTCTGCATGGAGTTTGCATGTTCTTCCTGAGCATGCGTGGGTTCTCTCTGGGTACTCCAGCTTCCTCCCACAGTCCAAAAACATGACTGTTAGTTTAATTGGCTTCTCTAAATTCTCTTTAGGTGTGAGTGTGTGCATGAATGGCTGTTTGTCCTGTTTGTCTCTGTGTTGCCCTGCGATGGACTGGCGACCTGTCCTGGTGTACCCTGCCTCTCATCTGTAGACAGCTGGAGATAGGCACCAGCACCCATCACGACCCCAGCAGGGATAAGTGTGACGGAAAATGCAGTGGAGAAAATGATGCAATATGCATTTTATAGTATATCTATTGTTCAAAAAATTAGCCCTTTCTTCATCATGTTTAGCCAAAGTGACGAAGAGCCAATATTGAGTGTCTTAAGGGCCACTTGCAGCTCAAGGGCAACAAGTTGTAGACCCCTGCTCTAGCTCTACGTTTTGATTGTCCTTCAGCTGGAAAGATTAAGTTTAAAGCTCTAGCAGTCATTAGATCATTGCTTAACTGCAGCCATAGTCTGCAGGTATGCCACACATCCTTTAGTTTCCACTGGTGGCTTCAAAAGTGCTGCCGTTAGGTATTGTATTAGTCCCTTAACTTGCTTCTATATATCCTTTCTATCTCTAGCAAATGGAGTTACTGGTTATTGGAGTTATTGCATATCGGAAAAAAAGGGACTTAAATATAACTAGATGCAAGGTTTTATCAGGCACATTTCATTTTTCTCCTATTTATGCCAGTCAGATATACAAATCCCAATAAATTCAAATTCTATGGCAAAAAAAAAGAGAATACTTACGTGTAAAGAGGCTGCAGCTGCAGGTGAGAGGACTTCTGAGGTGGCTGGTAGCCGTATGAGTCAAACCCACCAATGAAATCAACTGAAAAAAGCACAGAAACATTGTCTTAAAACAGAATCTTTCCCCCTATTGTATTTTAATCTAAATAGCGTTCATAGAGAGAGTCTACAAAGTCATTTGATAGTATTGTGTGTTTATGCTGCAAACCTGCTGTAAATTCTAAACACAGTAACCTTCACAGTTATTGCCCCCCTTGGGGAAAGCGTACAAAGGCCTTTAAATGAACTGTTCTGCATTTTAACTGAATGTTGTTTTGAAGCGTTTTAAAGCATGTTTAGGAGAAATAATCCACTCCTCATCATGGGAAAGAAGAGAGAATCTCCCTCAGTTATCCCTCTGGGGGGAAACGTAATAAAAGTAGTTCACCAGTACAAACGCAGCACCTTATTCTTTCCCTTTATGTGTCGCATGTTGCTTTCAGCTCTATGGAACCGCACAATTACACTAATATATTGTTCTTAAAATCCAGAAAAGAAGACTCTACAGACCGGATTATTTACTACTGCGAAATAAAATTTTTGGACTTTTGCCACATTTCCGGCTTCACATATAAATGTATAAAATTGTAATTTTTTTATGAAGATTCAACAATAAGTGGGATACGATCATGAAGTGGGACAAAAAGCATTGGATATTTAACTTTTTTTTTTTTAACCAATAAAAAAACTGAAGAGTGGAGCGCGCAAAATAATCGGCCCCTTTTCTTTCAGTGCAGAAAACTCTGTCCAGAAGTTCAGTGAGGATCTCTGAAGGATCTATTGTTGACCTAAATGACCGATGATGTTAATATAGAATCCACCTGTGTGTCATCACGTCTGTGCATAAATGCACCTGCTCTGTAATCGTCTCAGAGGTCTTTTTAAACCACATAAAGCATCATGAAGAACAAGGAACGCACCCGTCAGATCTGAGATAATGTTGTGGAGAAGTTTAAAGCCAGATTTGGATAGAAAAACATTTCCTAAGCTTTAAGCATCCCAAGCAGCACTGTGCGAGCGATAATATTGAGCATGTACTATATTAAAACATTGTAGCTACATGTTAGGGATGGTTAGATGAGTCATTGAAATGTTTGGGCAAATTGCTTCAACGATCCCCACAGTTCATGAAGCTTCATGTTAACATGTCACCCCCTACTGGTGGAATGCAGAACTAGTTAGTTATATAATCTGTGATATTTTGCCAATGTTTTTCTTTTTTTTTCATTTAAGTTCCATTGAAATTGTTAAAGACTGGTGTGTATAATAAAATCATTTGTAAGTTTTTTGAGTGTTAATTTTTTTTAGAAGAGAACAATCAGTTAAGGTGCACTGTTTCTTCTGTAATTTTAGTGAAATGAGCTCAAGCAGACAGTGAAAGTGTGCAAGTTGGGCAGTAATGAGCTAAACGAAAAGTGTTAGTCATTTTATTAAAAAATAATAATTTTTCCAGTGTTTTTGGTTTTAATCGGGTTGGAAGTTATGTGTTTAACCAATATTTTAGCTAAACCAACAAATCTAATCGGTGCGTTAACCCAATCTATATTTACACTAGGGCAAACCAATACAAATTAGCCACATTAGCCAAAATACTTGTTAAGTATTACCACAACTTTCAAATTTCTGATGTGGGTCTCGAACCAACAACCTCAGGAGAGGAAGTCCATATGTGACATCTGCTACCAATAGCAGTGGTAACTGGACACTAGAAAGTAATACTATTTAACACTAAGGTTACAACTGTGATCAAAGGCTTGGTCAGGTTTTGATCATTTCATTGTTTAATCAAACCAAAACAGTTTGAACCAACTAGATTGGTTGTTTTTCCAACCAATCTATTCTTAGAACTACCCAAAATCTACCCAACTGACCGCAACTCTCCTACAAACTCCCACATCTTGACTGAATACTGAGCCAGTTTAAATGCCTTCGAACGTCATCTATTTTGGCTCCTCCCCCAAATGAAGCAAGGCAAGGCAAATGTATTTGTATAGCACAATTCAGTACAAACACAATGCAAAGTGCTTTACATGATTAAGATATAGGAAAATAAAACAGAATCAAAACAAGTAGGAAAAAAAAAAAATTTGTTTAAGACTCCAACAATGACATCTTAACCAACTTCTGTCAACCCTGTTGACTTTATAGGTCCCGGACCTATTTATTTCAAACACAACGTTGTTTTTTCAAACCACACGATCCCTGACCTTGACACAATATTGTACCCACAGGATCCCTGAAGCAAGCCCCCTCCACTACTCAACACACGCTCATCTCATTGCCTAAACTGCAGTCCATTTCACATGTAACGGTAACTTTTAAGGAAATGCAACTTCTCTTTTAAGAATATTCATGTGTAATTGAACCGTCCTAAGCCTGTCCTGTGTGTAATCTGCTGTTGAGTCTGTTCTGTTTGTAATGCTTGTCTTA
Organism: Cyprinodon variegatus; assembly: GCF_000732505.1. Lineage (NCBI taxonomy): Eukaryota > Metazoa > Chordata > Actinopteri > Cyprinodontiformes > Cyprinodontidae > Cyprinodon > Cyprinodon variegatus. The sequence continues at coordinate 792,448 of NW_015150524.1, read as the reverse complement.
TTTTTATTTTAAATTCAATGTTAACATTAACCTGTCCAGTTATTACAGATTAGCCAAGGACAACAAGCTGGCATATTCACATGTGATATGTATGTTCATTAACATATGCTGTCCCCTTTTAATTAAATAAACAAAAGGACATTTTTTACAGAGTAACAGGAGCAAGAATAGCTTTAAATATTGTGTTTCTATAATTGATTTATGTGTTTATTCATTTAATCTACTTTTTTTTTATTCTATTAACTGTATTTGGTAACATGAATGGCTGAGAAGCCTGGTGACTTAATACTGGAGAAGGGGTCGCTTGTACATGACGTGACTAAAATTGTTAATATGGAAAGGGGGAAGTCACAAATAAGCGATGTCTTTCTGCCATCTCCTTTTAGGTTAGCAAAGAAAATATTTTGTCCAGTATTTGCCAAAAACTGTTGCTCAGATAAACCTGATGAGATTTCTTTTGCCTCTATGTAGGTACTCACTTTTCCTAGTTCTGTCTTTTAGCGTATTCAAAATTCTAGTGTTTTGTTGATTTTTTGCTTAGCCAGGACTCCCTATAAAAAGACAGAATTAATCTTAATTAAGTCTTCCTAAGCCAGATTGATCTGCTCAGTGCAATCTGAATTCTCCACAGAATTCCTCTGGAAAGGCTCCCGTTAAAAGCGTTTGCAATAAGGAGGGACATTCAGAACAATTCTTCAAACTGATTGGCTAACTCACCAAGCGGCTCCTGCCTCCAATGCCAATATTTTAGTCAGTAACAGAAATAGTAGCAGCTGTGACGTATCACCTTCTTAATTTATTTCACAACTAGCAGATTTAAGAGATAAATCCAACTCTTACTAAATTCGGTAAAAAGGAACGCCCATCAACCAATAGAAAGGCAACTGCAATCATTTTGCATGTTTTCCAAAAAACGAACTAGCGGTTATTCCAGTTAAAATAGACCTAATAGTAGAGTCTATTAGGAAATCTACCAAGGCAGCCATATTGTTTTTTTTGTTTTTTTTGCTTCACCCTCCCACTTCTAGTTGTCATACACATCGCTGCATTTCATTGGTCTAAAACATTTCTGTATTCAAGGCTTACGCATCTATTGGCTTCTGGCAAGATGTATTTTCATGAGTGTGTGAATTAACAAATCTGGTGTCGATTCATCTTAATTCCAGGGTAAAGTCTTCCTGGTAAGACAACGCTTTAGGGGGAGTGGCGGCCTAGTTGTTAGGGCATAGAGCTTGGAATCCTTAGGTTCTGAGTTCGAGCCCCACTGCCACTCTGGGTCCCCCGATTGCTCCCTGGGCACCGCACAATGGTAGCCCACTGCTTCCCAAGGGGATGGGTTAAATGTAGAGGTAAACTTCTCCAATGTGAGATCAATAAGGTTCAATTATTATTATTAAGCTTTAAAGCAAAACCGTGTAACTATCAGCCACTGGGGGCGCTAGACTAATAACTTTCCTGATAGGCGCCCCTGAAAGCAACTGGTAACACGCCAATATTGCGATATTAAACTGTTCTGCTGTGTGTTTTGGACGCTGATAGCAGAACATTTCAGACCGAATAAACGCACCAAAATTATAGCAACGACAATAAAATAATATAAATAATAAATAGTAATAAGTATAATAATAAATGAACTAATAATCTATTAAAGACAGAATAAAAAACTGATAGAGATTATTAACATTAGTCATACAACAGCTGACCGTTTTCATGCCCTTCATCATTTCCCGTATCCCTCTAAGTGAGAATAAAACGCAGATGAGAAAGCCCCGTCAGACTCACAGATGGCCAACCCGCCAGACGGCCTCAGCAGTGATGGGAGCATTCCTGCCCATAATACTCCCCACAGATGGGAAGCTCAGATAAACCCAGAGGGAATCCTGAAGGCTAAGATCTCAAAGTATGACTCATGCAGGGGGGTAAACTATGAGATAGCATCTTTCCCACTCACAGCTCTTATTCTTCCCCCTCACCACTGCTCCTCAAAAGAAAACCCTTGATGGGAGGACAAGTGGTCCTGATAAAGCGAACGAGACACTAGAAGACCATCAGAGAGCACTCACAGCTGTCCTCGTCATCTTGGAAGACTTTGCTCACGTAGCAGGCGTACACGAAGCCAAAGAGCTGTTGAACAACAATAATAAAAAAAGATTACAGTCATGAAAAATCTCAACAGATTCCAAATCTACAGAAAGTCAGATACTTACAGCCAAAAGGATCTGAATGGCTGAACTCAACACCTCGATGTACTGGTAGTCGAGGAGGCACCCCGACACCGTGATGACGTGATGGTCGTCGGGGGCCATCTGAGCGTCCAGCACTGGTGTCACAAGGCAGCCGGGGCCGTGCTCCATCCACCAGGAGCGATGGAGGGATGTGTTGAAGGTCATGAGAAAGTCTCTGTCCTGGACAGGCGGAGAGCAGACGTCAGTCTTTAGACATTACAACGTTTTTTACGCTAGAGGAGCAGCTCTGATTGCTCCTCACATCCTCTAAACAGGCCAGATACCTTTTAAAGATCATATATTATTAAAGATGGATAGAAACAACTGATCTAATTTTCAAAAGTTCATTAATAGGAATTGCACTAAAAAAGTGCATATCTTCATCACCTTTAGGCCTACCTGTCTGTCTAAAACACCATTTTCAATAATCTTATATCCCCAACTCATCCCATCTTTTGACACAAGAGGTGAATTAGATCAAACTGGATTTCATCTCCTAACATTTTTTATTTGTTTTATTTGTTGACTGAAGTGTCACGTTGCTTTTATCCTTGTTTTAACATCAGCTGGAGTGAATTTTATTTAGCTTCTAGCTAGGAAAAAAAGGTTTTGGGCATAATTGAGGTTTAAAACCCATAATTTTCATCTAAAATCCTCCAACAGAATATAATATCTTGTCATGCAGAGCTAATAATACGGCTTCTAGTAGAATTCTTAATCCTTTTACAGTAATGACCTTTTGTTTCCTGAAAGAAGGAGATCATTGTGATATAGAGGATGTTTTTCAAAGACAGGTGTTAAATGACAGTTGCTGATTTGTGTTTTACCTGAGACAGGTTTCCCACTTCCAGGTAGAAACAAATAATGAAGGAGTTCCACCCCACCCAAAGGACCAGCC
>NW_015150524.1:784671-788805 GCF_000732505.1 Cyprinodon variegatus | reverse complement strand
GAAAGAAAGAAAGAAAGAAAGAAAGAAAGAAAGAAAGAAAGAAAGAAAGAAAGAAAGAAAGAAAGAAAGAAACAAACAAACAAACAAACAAACAAACAAAGAAGAGCCAAACTAATGAGAATCTATGGGCCAAATCCCTGTGCTGCACAGAAACTCATCAGCACAACAAACAATGGCCACAATGAGCGGCTCTAACAGGGTTTCTAGAAACATTCTCAGCAGGTCAATCTTCTGAAACCTTTATTAGTCATTACCACCTTACTACTTTGCAATTATATAAACCTAAATGCCGTTTTCCCTCTCAAATAAATTAAATTCTGCAGGAATCTGTCATTTGAATGCAGCTCTACAGCTACTAACCTTTATTTCTATTGGAAGCTAGCCACTAATTGGGCATACAATTATCTTAACCACTAGGTGGCAGCAAAGTGCATCCGATATGATCCTTAGTATGCGTTGAAAATGCATCAACAGGCAACAATGGTATACATAAGACATCAGTTGAGTCGGGTTTTGCAGCAGTTGGCTACAAGATAACTGAAAGAAAAACTGTAGTAGCTGGGCTTAACCTAAGGGGTTAAAATCAAGATATTTTAGAGAAAACTCAAACTGTTTGAATTATCTATTGTCTCTAGTTTAGTGGGTCTTTATATTCTGAACAGTTAGAAATAATCTATTCTCCACAATTCTCAGACTGTTAATCACTATTTTCTCTTTTTTTCTTCTTTTTTTTATTATTACATCAGTTAAAACAGTGCTGGGGATGTTGTGTTAAGGAATTAGGAATCTAGGAGTGCAAAGGTTCCCCATATAAAACATCTTGGATGATTTAAATGAAACACAAATAGTGTTGTGGTGCTTCCAAGTTACCTCTACAGACACTGTGGCCCCAAATTCTATTCCTTTAGGGGCCGATACAATTATTTACATGCTCATCTTAAGATTCACGTGATTTTTCCCTACACCAACATGCTGAGGCTACCCTGTTCCCTCTCCTTCAGGGAACCACAGCCTCTCCTCTAATGTGGCATGGCGCCCCAGCAGCTGCAGCTCAAAGCTGCGTATGTGTGTGAGTGTGTGACTGTACAGGGAGCCTGGACAAAAATGTCTGATTACAATGTGTGTGTCTGTAGCACGCCACACTAATTATATCTTGGTGGTTAGAGAGGCAGCCTCAGCTGTGGACACACAAACACACGCATGTATTAAAACATGGCCGGCCCAGGGCAAAGAGTGAACTAAGCAGTTGATTTTGGGCTCCTTAACCAACATGGGTGATTTATCTGTTGTAATCATGCAAAACAAAACTCTAGTTTCCTTGATATCAAACTTTACACATAAATATGTGTTTTATAATGGTACATCCTTTTTTTTAAGTACAAAGTATATTACTCTACTGTGTAAAAAGTGACTTTATATAGAATATCTATGGTGGCAACAGAAAGAATATAAACAAAAATGTTTCCTTAAAGAAACAAGGACTTCTAAGACCCCTGCATCTTTAAAGATTTACATCTTTTTATATCTATCTAATCAAAAATATATCTTTTTTGTACCCTTAATGGGACCATCTAAGTAGATACCAAATGCCAGTGTTAGCTAAAAGTCCAAGATGACGACAAAGTCCTATTTAGATTGGTTACATAAATTGAGTGTAAAAAATGAATTACTTTTAAAAGGGACATCTTTTAAAAGACTCATACAGCAATTACAAAAATATCAAAAATATGATTTGCAGGCTAATTAGCAAAACTGTGTGAATAATTAGGTGAAAAATATATTCTATGGAGTGAGAGCATTTAATTTTATCCTGATTTAATGCGTTTGTAAATCGGATTTTGATTAGTGTCTCACGTTATCATAACAGGGTTTATACAGGAATGAGCAACTCTAATCTAATGCTTTTTAATGCTCTTAGAAATAATTTTAATGGCATCAACAAGTACCTATATAAATTTAAAACACTGCAAAATCCTTCATCGTCTTTACAGTTGACTATGTCCTGAATTCCTTGTTTTCCAGCCACTTTTGTTGAAATTTACATTTTCCCATTCTCTAGCTTTTTCTCCGCCTCAAGCTTCTTTTCCGAACATACGGCTTTACGATCAACCAAAAGCAGATCCACAAAAACACGCGGAACCATATATATCTGATATATCTGACGGAAATAAAGCATTTTAAATGCCCCAATGATCATGCACTTTAATGCCAATTAGGAGCTTACTTTAAAAATGACTTTCTTAATTACTTCTAATGACCCTGCAAATATCAAATGTCAATATTAGGATATTTTATCAGAAGCATCTAGCTGTAGTTATTTTATTATTTATTCAATCAGTTACATACCTATATCTTTATGTTGCATGTAAATTAAATGCAAGGATTTAACATGAGTAATTTAACAGGAACATTAGTGCAGGTTAGGGTTAGGGCCCCATGCAGCCTTGGACCGCCTCTGTATAAAAGCATGCTCTCTTACCAGCTGCAGTGAACAGATCACTAACAGCGTGCATCTGCCGTCACACTTCCCCATCTTGGAGGGCTCGGGTCGCGGCTTGGAGCCGCGGAGGCTCCGGGGAAACGATGAGTCCCCGGTCAGATCCAGACTGCCCGGCCGCCTCAGCTCACACCATTCCCGGGATAAACAGAGCCGCACGAGGCCGCCGCCGCCGCCGCTTCCTCCGGCGTTTCCACTCACACTCGCATCTCTATCATCCGCTTTTGTCTAAGAATTTCCCGTCTGGAGGATGTTTTTCTTTTTAGCGGATAATGGAGAAGAGGTGAGGAGAAGGAAGGAGGTGACTGAGGGGGGAGTCCGCTTCACACCGGCCTGCTGCTGCTGCTGTTTGGTCCCAATCACCTCGGCCACACCTTCCGGAGAGAGAGAGGGACACAAAGGCACAAAGACAGACGGAAAGCTGTCACTATCTGCCCGGGGCTACAGACTCAAATGAACATCATATGATACCGGATCACACGGAGGGGGGCAGCGGGGAGGAGGGGACCGACCCCGCATTGGTACCAACGGCTAACGGCGGACACAAAGCAGCCTCCACGGCGGGATTCCCAGCGATCGTCCCTCTGGGCGGGATCCCGCTCTGCTGGAGCCGCTGCCTTGGTGGTGGGAAGGAAGAGAAGTTAACGGGCAGATCGACTCACCAGCACCGGCTCTGGCCTCCTCCGTCTCGCAGCGTCTTTTGTCAACAATTGGAGCCGGGGCGAGCGCAGGAGGAGCCGGGGGGAGAGAGGGAGCGAGATGAGGGGGTGGGGGCTCACAACCCCCCCCAGGAGGATTCTGCAGAGGCGTTTAAAAAGCACAGGGGGGAGTGGGTGGAAACACTACTTCAACCCCCCCAACCTTCAACCTCCATACCTCTCATAAAGTTTCTTATTTGTTTACTTTGGGATACTAAGAGAGAAAAGACATCAAACCTCAGCATATTACATTTCCCTAATGCTTTATAGAGTAGATAGAATAGAATAGGATAGAATAGAATAGAATAGAATAGAATAGAATAGAATAGACAGGATAGGATAGGATAGGATAGAATAGAATGGATAGGATAGGATAGGATAGAATAGAATAGAATAGACAGAATATGATAGGATAGAATAGAATAGACAGAATATGATAGGATAGAATAGAATAGAAAGGTAGGATAGAATAGAATAGACAGGATGGGATAGAATAGAATAGATAGGATAGAATAGAATAGACAGGATGGGATAGAATAGAATAGACAGAATAGGATAGAATATAATAGACATAATAGGATAGGATAGAATAGAATAGACAGAATATGATAGGATAGAATAGAATAGAAAGGTATGATAGAATAGAATAGACAGGATGGGATAGAATAGAATAGACAGAATAGGATAGCAGGATAGGATAGAATAGAATAGACAGAATATGATAGGATAGAATAGAATAGAAAGGTATGATAGAATAGAATAGACAGGATGGGATAGAATAGAATAGATAGGATAGGAGAACAGGATAGGATAGAATAGAATAGACAGAATATGATAGGATAGAATAGAATAGAAAGGTATGATAGAATAGAATAGACAGGATGGGATAGAATAGAATAGATAGGATAGGAGAACAGGATAGGATAGAATAGAATAGAC
>NW_015150524.1:750436-783519 GCF_000732505.1 Cyprinodon variegatus | reverse complement strand
GTGGACATTTTTACAGTAATGGACATTTGAAAATAGTAGCAACAGCAGAGATGTGCAAAATGACAGGCAACATGTTATTTAGTTGACCAATACAGAAAATGCAAAATCAGCATGACTGTAACAACTTATTGAGGTTGCTGGGAATAGTGATGGTTATAAAGTCTTACAGCTGCTGGAAAGAAGGATCTGTGATAACGCTCCATGGTGCATTTAAGGTGCAGCAGTCTGTCACTGAAGGAACTCTGCAACAGCTTCATTCATGGGGTTGCATACATTTTCCAACAGAGATGTTAATTTAGTTAGGATCCTTTTGTTTCCCACCTCCTAAACTGAGTCCAGAGAGCATCCAATCACAGAGCTGGCCTTACAGCTACAGATAAGCCACTGCTCCAACAGACAGCTCCATAGAAGATTGCTGATGCCATGACAGAGTCATAGAAGGTCTTTAGGAGCACCCCCTGCTCTCTAAAAGACCTTAGTTTTTGAGTCTGTGCGTAAGCCAGTTATTGCACAGTTATTCATGTCTACTCTAATATCGACCAACGGGCACAGGGTGAAGGGTGTAATTAAGAACTATTTAAATACAGTATATGGTAAATTACATTAATAATTAAACATTAATAAACATTAATAAATAATTGAATGCTCATAAAGCTCTATTATGAGAGCTATGAAAAAGCAGCACTCATCTGCATTAATCTCAATGTCATTAAACTTTATTGATAACTCTTCCATCATTGATCTCTGCCTATTTATTCCTTACAATAAGAATAAATAAATATTAACAAATTCATATTTTTAGTTGTAAAAAAATATATATATTTTGATAATGTTTACATACAACATATACAAACAGTCCAGTTTATTAGTGTTCTTGTTGAATAATTGACATGGAAACCTCACATAGATCATACAAAACTGAGAATATTGAAAACTATTGCTGTTTAAAGCTAGATAAAGGAATTCCTAAATGAAAAAGCCTTGCACATTCTGTATAGATCACATTTAAAACCTCTCTTTTTATTACATAAGAGAGCCATAAGAGTTATAAGTGGAAACAGAGATAACACAAATCAGATATTTATTCAGTTAAATACATTGAAATTTTATTACCCCTTAAAACTTAATCATATATTTTTAAATTCATGTCTAAAGTGCATAAAGAAGTATGACCAAACAATATTCAATACAGATTTTTCAAAAAGAGACATAGTATAACCTAGAAGGAACAGATATTTTCAAAAAATCAAACACTGTTGTGTACGTTCAAAAAAAGTACACAACAGTGATGATGAAACAATGTAAGCTTATTAGTGAGTCAAGGCTGAAACTTGTTCTGTGTTTAAACTTGAAGGTCATTTTGATGAGTCCATATGACAGTGGATAGGCTGATATATAGTTGGTATTTATTTTATTTTTTGCTTTCTGTTTATTGATCTACATGGTGATATTTTTTGTTTTTTGTATGGTTGTAATTATATATGTTAAATAAATAATACTTTATTGAAAATGGGGGCAGATATGTTTTTAATTCTTTCTGCTCCTTTCATTCAGTTCTCACCTGCACAGGTTTTGTTATGTTTACTTTTAATGAATGCATGAATTAAATATATAAATACAAATATATATAAAAAATATAAATCAATATAAAAAATATGAAGTAAGTTATTATGAACTCCACATTAACAATCACCAGAAAAACCATAACATAATATTCCAAACCAGAAAGGACTGATGCTTGGGATGTTGAGTCCTGCTGAATCCTGAACAGTGTCACTAAACAGCTGCTAAGAACACAACATATGTCATCATTTTCCTCATCCTGGTTTACTTTGCTCTCACATCTGTATTTTTGAAAGGTTAAACATCGGTGAAAGAGAGCAGTGCAGGTGAGGGGAGTTTGTCTCTCCGTAACCGTGACAGCAGCCGATGATTCTGTATTATGAGGGGTGGATGGAAAAAATCATGTTCTGTTTTATCTTTACTCATTAAAAATGTCTAAATCAACAAAGGAGCACCGCCACAGATCTTTCCTACCTCGGCTATTAGATTTTAAAATCCTCACTACTCCTATTTTTCAACATGTGTACAATCAGTATTATTTGCAGTTTAATTATCTGATCAAGAACTGCTTTTTTTCATTATTTCTACTCTTCCTAATTTGCTGAATAAGTGTTTTTCCACAACATGCCTTTTATCTGCATTTCATTAACGACAATAATGAATATTTGCAGTTTTTTTAGCTGCTCTGGACGTTGTTTTATTTCTGCAATCATGCTTATACGTAGCAGTTTTTCCATCTCTCTGTAGAACAGCTGCTGTTTCTTTTCTAACAGGAGCATTACTCAATTTTACTGATATACGGTAAGCATTTTTAGTAGGAACCTTGCATCGTTTTCCTTTCCAGGATGTTTTCCACATTGGCTGTAAAGTTCAATTAGTTCTTTTTCATGTTGTTTTATTGCATATTTTCACTTTCACACCCAGTACAGTAAATAAATATACTTTTATTCTATTGTTCTTAAACTGAATATGTAGACAGTTTATTTCTATTCATTTTAACCTGCCACATTCAAAAAAGTTGCTTGATAACAAACACTCCTAATATCCTCTTTGGGATGATTAAATACAAACCATCCATGCATGTAGAACCAATAGGTCTTAGTTTTGTCTCCAAGAGGCATTCCCAAAATAAACTCAGTTCTGAACATTAGGATCCATAAAGGTCGGACATTTTTTCTTTCCACAGCCATCCTGCATCAAACCTATATAATTACCATGGGCCTATGGGACCTATTTTAAGCCTGTCTCCTAATCATATGGGCCCCATGTAAGTAAAAAAGCATGTTACATACACACATGGACGAAATGGTTGGTACCCCTCAGTTAATATGAGAAAAAGTCACAGAAAAAACTTGAATTAACAAAAGTAATAATAAACATTTTATAACGGTTTTAAAAATTAAACTTGTGAAACATGCCTGAACAAAAATGATGATACCTCTAGAAAATACTGGAAATAATGTGTCTAAAGGGAAATGTTCAGTCAACGTCTGTCCACTAATTAGCATCAGAGGTTTCTACAATCTTGTAATCAGTTAGTGGACCTATACAGCGGGTAAAAAAGGTATTGTACACGCCACCATTTATCTTAGTAAATATAGTTCTAGAGGTGCTATTGACATGACATTTTCACCAAATGTGGGTAACAATCTATGTAAACTTGTGTGTTAACTGCTCCAGTAGACACTGACATACAATGCCTGAACACAACATAACCACATCATCTGCAGAAGCTGTGACCCTGATGTTCCTAAACCCAACACCACAAACCGGATTAGACACAAGGAGTAGCCTTGGCGGGGTCCAAACCAGTCTGGAAAAAAGCTTGACTATGTGGTGAGAATGTTGGACAGAGATGGACAGCTTTGGAGAGAGATCACCACACGGTTCTGACACTAGGCTGGCATTTCCCCAAATCTTCCATTTACATCATATGATGGATCTTCCCTTTTTTTTTTCTCTCTATGTATTAATAGAACTGTCCTCACTGTTAATCACATAATCAGTGAAGGATTAATCAGATAGGAAAGCTGTAACCAATGGGAAAAGCAGCAGGATCTCTTCCAAGGCCAAGAGAGTCGGGGAACCAGGAATCGGTACATAGTGCATGGAGATGGACTGAAAAAAAAACACATGGCTCAAAATAGAAATCCTTTTAAAACAAAATACATTACCAATTCTATATGTTTCCATGTTTGTAACTTGTTTTAATGCTCTTTAACAAATTGGGGGGGAGGAAAAATTGTTTTTTTATTCCCTTCTAAAAAAATAGCCATTTAAAATGTTAACCAGGACAGATGAAAACATCCCTTCTTCAAATTAAAATACCAGAGATTAAATATGAAAAAAGCTGTTTTTATTGGATACCAAAGTTTATTTAAAAAAAAAAAAAATCAGAGTTAAAAAACAAATCAAAAACTGCTCTTTTTTTAGGTTTCTGTGTAATGGTACTAAAGTTCATCCTGAGGTTGTTCTGAGGCCAGATGAAGCATGTGAAGTGAACTCCCATCTCAGTCTGTCCCCATAAAACACTTCCAGGCAGGCCTCACACAAACACACATACTGTACAATCAAATATACAAGCACACACACACACACTCTACTGGATTTCTCCCATGTACAGGCGTTTATCACTGGCGCCTGACAGCACTGCAGAGAGAAAGCAGATACACAGGCCCATAAAAATCAACAGAGTTCATCTATTTAGAAACAATATTAAGACTTTAGAGATCCCTGCCCCAAAGTAGCTTACCTATAGGCTCCTCTGGGTGGAAAACCACCTCATTGACAGAGCCGGCGTGACCCGGCAGCTTGTAGAGGATTCTCCTGGATGTGGTGTCCCAGATGTACACAAATCTGGAAGCAGATACAAACAAAAAATAACTCTTAATGCTTTTTTCTTGGTCTGATTATTCTGCCTGCCCCTTATAATTTATCTAATTTTCCTAACATTAAAGGTGCAGTGAAGGATGTTCTTTTTCTGGGTGGATCATAAAAATAAGCGGTCCTCCTAACTGTAAATCATTCTGATGATATGTTTACATAAGGCCGTCCTGCGTGTTCGTCCCCATTTTCACTTACCAGTGGTGAGTGTGACATAGTGGAAATATTGCAAATCTTTTGGAAAGTAAGCTTATATGAGCGATTCAACTAGCAACTTTTAAAAAGAGATTGAACTAGTAGAAATGGGCTTGTGCATGCCCTCGCACGGGGCGTCTCATTATTGGAGATTTTAGATGCCAGCCACTATAATCCAGACAGATAACCGATATGTTAGATTTTGACATTGACTTAGTATTGTCATCCAAAAAAAAAAACCTTGATACGATATTATACTATGATAATGCTGGTAATATATACACCTTGTGATCACAAATATAACCTTGGTATTGGAGATTCTGTTATTCCTAATACGTTTCTTAATCCAATAGTTGAGCTTGTTGTTAAACCCAGATATACAGGAGGTAATTAAAAGGTATCATGGTCTCATCTTGGCATATTTACAACTATTAAAACTCTATGTCTGTATCGAAGGTCAGTTAAACAAGGAAAGTATCCAAAAACTGCTTTTACTAAGATTATATTTCACCTTTCATCTTAAGCGCTACTTCCATATATTGTATATTATTTATCAATGAGGTATTTTGAATTTAACAGAATTTGCGTAATGTAATTCTTTACGACTGAGGACCTCATTAAATGTGGAATATAGAAACAACTGTATTGAAAAGATTGGATAAAGAAGAGACATGGGGATAAGAGGAAGAAAGGTATGCAGTTCAGATCGCTGTAAAATATGTTGAGCTTACTGAAAAATGCCTCTTTAGCTGCACTTTACTCTGATGATACAGATAAATAGCTGCTCTATGTGTCAGGATTGTTTCCTACCTGTCAGCAGATCCGGCTGCAATCTTACTGCCATCAGTGGACCAGGAGCACCTCAGCAGGTTCTGAACAAACAACAAAACATTCAACAGGCAATACTAGCATCAAGCTATCTGAGTCACTCACAGAAGCAGAGTGGAAGCAAATAAAATCTCCTCATGGTCAATTTTCCTACTGTTGATTCGGGATTACCTTTTCAAAGTTGTGAACGTTACCCTGGAAAATCTTCACGCATCTTTCCTTTGGTGCAAACGGTCGGACATCCCAGATTCGCACTGCAGAGACACGCATAGATTAAAAAAAAACAGAATTCCTCCATCCATCAAATAGCACAGTGAGACACGTAAAAGCTTAGAGTACCCGTGTTATCCATGGAGTTTGACAGAAGGTACGATCCCTCAGAGCTCAGGCTGAGTCCCGTCACAGAGTCGCCATGGCCATGCATGTTGTAGATCAGCTTGTTCTGCCGCAGATCCCACACCTGCAGGACGAGTGAGACGAGATTGAGTTTTCACAGAGGACAGGTTAAAAGATATAAATAGAACATCAGAGCAACGGGTGAACAAGATGCTGCTTCTGAGGGAACAGAAAGCTTATGATCATTTTCTGAATCAAGTTGGCCGAACCCAGTATCCTGTTAAAGTGCAAAGAGATTTTTACAAAGCAACTTCAATTAATTACAAATGATTATGTCCTTAATGATTGCATAAATACTCACCCCCTTCAAGTTAATATCTATCCTGTTTTATCCTCCAACTTGTTTCTATTTAACCATAAAACCATTTAAGTTTCTCTTTAAAAGGTACTTTAAAGCTCACAGTTTGCTGCAACGTCCAGGGCAGCAGAAAGCAAAAAAAAAGAAGGAAATTAGCTAATGTCAAAGTATTCCCTTCCACACTAAAATAATTAAAAAAAAAGTTACAGTTGTAAAGCCATTCTCCATGACCTGCATCCTACAATATTAAGCACGTTTTGAGATCCCTGAGAAAGCATCTGAGTCACCAGAGATTCCTTTGGGGCTTCTACAAAACAGTAAATTAGGCTCTTCTTCATTTCTGGCTGAAATAAGGTCACCACATTTGCTCCATCCTAACATAACCAGTTCGAAATATTTCCAGTCACAAAAAACAAAACAAAAAAACATGTAAATAGTTGTTTGGTGTGTTCGAACTACCGAGGCTCGGACCATGAAGCGAGCCCAACCTAGCAGGATTACTTCCAGCCTATCCAGCTGTACCACAAAGCTGATTATCACCTCGCAAACTCAATCCAGCTTGAAATTATCATGAATCTGTGAACACGCACCTATAAAGGGGCGGGTTCATGGTAGCTGACCAATTACAACCAAGAGCGTAGAAGATAGAGCGCCGTATGTCCAGTGAGGAACAGAACTCATCTTACAGAACTACAAAGAGAAAAGTCTCAATGAAAAATCAAACATGGAAGTCAAACACAGTCTGCAATGGACTGGCGACCTGTCCAGGGTGTACCCCGCTTCTCGCCCATTGACAGCTGGAGATAGTCACTAGCACCCCTCGTGACCCTGCTTTGGATAAGTGTGATGGAAAATGGATGAAAAAGTCAAACATGGTGGCATGAAAGAGACTCCAAATAAAGTGGCAAAGGTTTGCTGTCTCCGTAAATGAGCAAGGCACACATCAGTGTAATTTAACAAAGCCTGCATCCCAATAAATGTCCTGCATATTACTCGCGTTCCCCTCTGGACTGAAGAGGACTACGGAGCAGATAAGATAAACATACAGTCGGTTCCAGGATCTGGCATATATGCCAGTCCGGCCAGTGAAAACCTGTATCGCTCATTTAGGTAATTGTCATAGTGATCCAAAGGATCCTCTCACAATGTACGCTTCGATTTTTTTATACATTTCTTTAATTATCTTCATATATCAATTATACAAGAAACAAGTGAATGTAAGTTGTGTAAAAAGGGCATTTTACAGGAGAAAACACACAAAGAATAGTAAAAGTTGGTATGTCAAAAAGGAGACTAAGGAAAAATAAACAAACTATTAAATTTGTCAAGAACATTTTTGTTTTAACTGCCATTAGAATTTTAACTTCCTTTATTGTGATGTTGATCTTTTTCCCTCTGAATTAAATCACGTCATCTTAGATTCTAAGATTCGGATCAATCCTCAAGGCTAGTATGTACAGAGTATGTTACCATAGTGACTAGCCTTGCTAAGAATGAATTCAGCATCATGGTACCAGAAAGACAGGGTTAAACACAAAGTCGTCTCACTAGCCCACTGATCCTGCTTTGCGGTACAGGCCTCTGGTCTGGTCCAGGGTATGAATAAAGTGAGATAAATCCCCCCTTCCTTTGGCCTGATTTGCTTCCACAAGGAGGTGTTCACATCGGGGCAAAAAGCGTCATGCAGCTAAAACGTATAACTTTGGGAGGCTGAATTGCACTGAATAAGGAAAAGAAGTGTCTGTCGTTACTTTGGCGTTTAAATGCAGTTCACTGTCTGCACCTCTTCACTACTCACGGCAGGTCCAGGAGACATTTTCAAACATTCATACCCTGAGTTGAGCTTAATTTGCTTTGGTTCTTCTCTTTCTTCTCAAATTCACTGTTCTAACATCACATCCTATCTTCCTGCTTAGGGTTTGACAACGTGTGGAAATAAGCAAAACACTACAGAGTTTGCTGTGGGCTCCTGGTAAAAACAAAAAAAACATAACAAAAAAAACAGCCTGATCTTCACCAAAAATTTGGCTTTGGCTCTGTTAAAGGTGTTCTAAAGAGTTGATGTGAAAACAGCCACCATGTGGCAGCTAATGGAGGGCTAACCACTGGTTTAAAACAACTGGTGAACTGAAAATAGTTTATTAGGAAGCAGACTAATGTTTAATAACAAAAGCAGTCACAGTCCCTGCATCTCTGACTGCATTACCTTGATATCGTTGTCAATCCCACCAGACAGAATCTGATCACTGGTGTCGTTAAAGGTCACAGCCAGCACCTGGTAAGTATTCTGAAAAGTGTGGATGGCCCCTTTCTTGCGGATGTCCCAAAGCTGCAGTGTGATAAGAAGAAGAAAAAAAAACAAAATAGAAAATTTATGACCAACTTTACAAAAGCAGATCAGGGATCTGGATGTATGCCATTTGATTAATTAATGAATGATATATAATATGAATTCATTAAAACTAATGACCCACCTTTACGGTCCCATCGTCACTGCCAGTGCACACAAGCTGGGGCCCCCGCCGAGCAGGGTAGCAGGTGTTCACAAAGGAAGTGTGGCCCTTCAGACGCTTGATCCTCTCACCTGTCTCACTGTCCCACACCCCCACAGTCTTGTCTGTGCTTGCCGAGAACAACAAGCTAAAAAACATAAAGATATATTAATGCTAGAATAGGAACTGATCAAGGTTCTATATCTAAAGATGAGGTCAGAACCAAACAAGAAGGGTTAACTAGTAAAAATCTAAGTGCTCACTGAGCAAACCAAAAAGTTTATATCTTGTAGGATGTGTGTGAGGTAGCAAAGAAATATATTTCTGATATTCAACATGGACTTTTCTTCCCCAGAAGGGATCATCTTCTGTCCATACCTGCCATCCGTGTTATAATGCAGCTCCATTACGGCTCCGCTGTGTCCCTTCAGAGTGGCAAAATTATCACAGTCTCCATAGACGTTCCACATCACTGCAGCAAAGCACCAAAGTAAACAATTATTTACTTGAACAGGGATCAGTAGTCATTTAACTTTGGCCATGACTTACATATGAGTCTGTCAAATCCTGAAGAGGCCAGCGTGGCTCCATTGGGGTGAAACTTGCAACAGTAGACCTCTCCCTCATGGCCTGACATCAGCATGATGGGAGCCTGCAGGCTGGAGGTCCGTGGAGGGCCCTGTGGGAGAACAAAGATCTACAGTTTCTGTATACCTTTAACATCAGATACTACCTGATATATGCATACATTAAGTTCCAATGATATAGCAGCTGCAAAATGGACATGACTGTACTGGTGCTATGTAATAAACTTGTTATAAAGTGCAGCATTAAACAGAGGAATACCTCTTATACCTATATCTTTGGAGGAGATTAAGTGGGATTACAATTTCAGAAAACTTACATTTCATTAAATCACGTTGTATAAAATAATCATTTTACCATTTTACACTTTAGGTAATAACATATTTTTGTCTATACTTGAAGGGCTGTGTTGATCATTTTGATCCTCACCAAAGGAGAACACAAAATAAAGTAACCTATGCCACTTCTTTCTCAAATCAACTTTTACCTCGCCACCAAGCTGCAAAAAGTGTATCTTTACCCAAATCCCACCTCTAAAATTAAACATTTCAAAATTGCCTTACACTTTCTCCACATAAAATAAACAAGGTTTCTGAAATATTAGCTAGAGACTGAATTAGGGTATAAATACTTGTATAGAGGAAAGTGTATTATGGTATTATCTACTACATGTAGAACCTAAATAAATTGTCCTATATATGTCTAGAAGTTATCTGAATTCTACTTATTTAGATCAAATAAGCAAATTTAGGTAAACAGGAGCTGGGTCCGTACCGTGGCCACGAGCTGTTGGGACTGAGCCGCCGCCACCAGCTCCATCCGGGGCCGCTTCATGGCGGAGGGAACCACCGCCATGTCGGCGGCTCTCTTCATCGGTTCAATCATCCCGAGTCAACCAAAGGGGGACAGAAAATCCTTAAAAGAAAGCTAAAGTACCTTCCCACAAATGAATGGGCTTTGTAAAACTAAGAAAATATCAACGGAAGCAGGAGGCGACGAAGAAGAAAGAGTGCGGAACTACTTCCGCTCTATAGAAGGCTTATGATTGGTCGATGTTTTAGGCGGCGACGGTGATTGGCCAGTTTGCCCGTAAGGATGGATTTGCACCGGAAGTGAAACAAAACCAGTTTAGTTGAAGCGAAAGGTAAAACTGACAACATTTTCTGTACGTATATTGTCCTAACGAGGTTAGTTTGTTATTTTATAACCAATTAACCCGCCTCAACAATAACTATCGGTTTAACAATTTGAAGATAAGGATGTTTTTGTTTGCTTTTTTTTTTTTTTTTTACCGCAATATGGCTCCTTGCCTTTAACTGTCTTAGAAATAGTAGTGTGTTCGGTTTGTGTTTTTTCTTTCTTATTTATTTATTTTTGTATGATAAATTCAAGCGTATAATGGTACAGCTTTTATGTTAGGTGTCCTTAGAATGACATGTCCCAATGTATTGTCTTGGGGGTTTTATGTGACAGCACATCATTAAGTAGCCCAACATGTGAAGCATGGTTTTTTGTTAGATCTTCAGCTGGTTCTATGTGTGGTTTTTCAATCCAGAGACTTGGATTTTTGTCCATTTCTATTTGCAAAATACAATAAGCCCACTTGTATTGAATTGATAGCAATTTTAACTTTGCCATCATGGTATAAGCATTTTTCTTTGAAACTTCCCCCAGTTTTATTGTAGGAAGTTTTAAGTTAAGAGGTCTGGTTGAATGCCAGTGTTTGACCAACCATCTAGTCTCGAACAAACCTCCTATTTAGTGGCATCTATCTTCCTGCAAACTATTCACATCGTCTGATCTCACTGTTAAAGAGAAGTATCTACACAGCATGATTATGCCACCACCGTGTTTAACATAGGATGATATGCTTAGGTTTAGTAGCTTTGGACTTTTTCTTTGGAGCCATCTATTCCATTGTGCACCAAGGGTGACAATGGTGAAAAAAATACAATGGTCCTCTTCCATCATTTTAAGTCACTGTTAAAACAGCTCTAAACATTTTAATTGTTGCTCAGAGTTAAGATCTGGATAATGAATTTAGAGATATTTAGACAGTGCTTGACAAATTGTAAGGTACCCAAAGTGCTTCACAGATGAATAAAGTTAGAGGATAATTTAGTGAGCAATATACAATCAATGTAATTAACATAGAAAGCAAAAGAATGGCCTAAATATCATGTTCTCTGGAGAAAAAAAGCAAGTGTATGAAAATGATTTTCTAAAGACATTATTGGTTAAATTACAAGCGGGTTATGATAATTTCTCAAGAGTTCTGACAGAAAGAGAAATAAAAAGTAACAAGCGTTTTTCTGGACCTCTTTCCTCTATCAACATGTTCAACCTCCCCCTTTTATTAACCTTAAAAACAAAAAATATGTTATTGTGAAAGTGGATTTTTATTCCCCTTGTTGCTCAAATTGACGGTTAGATTTTCCTCTCATTTAATGGTCTAATACTTTAATTCTTTTTAAACTTCTCTAGCTTGTTAAATTGATCTTCTACCTGAAACAGAGAAAAAAAATCCGATATTGTTACACGTGCCTTTTGTTACATGACATAGTTTCTTTCCTTGCATCTAATAATGCTGCAAACCCTAAGACATGTTTTTCTGTCCACCAGATCTTACATCAGAGAGCTGTTGTCTACCCCTGTTGAAACAATGTCTGACAGAGGCGGACGAGGTCATGAGCCGGTGGGATTGGACGGTCTACCTCCGCTGCACAGCATTGCCAAAGGAGAGGTAGTCTCTGTGCAAAGTTATGGAGCATTCATCCGACTGCCAGGGTACAGGAAACAAGGTTTGTAAAAAAAAAAAAAACCGGTTTGCAAAGATCCTCAAAAGTAGAAAACCAATATATGAAAAGCAGGCAGTAAAAGAAATGTTTACGATTTAGGGTTAGAGTTAGTGCAGAGGAAAGAATTAAAAGCGCAGGTAGAGATATAAATTGGAGTGCTCTTAGATGTTAGGGGAAGTATTATTGGAAAATCCTCTGTCTAAACAGTCAGTGTATGAATGCATTACGTCAACATGATCCATCTTCATTTTGTTAATGTGGTTATTTTCAGGAAGAATTAACTTAATATGTTAATTAAATCTGTGCTCTTTAACCAATAACATGTATCCTGTATGTTTGAAAAAGGATCATGTAGATGCATGATAGTTTCAATCTGGAGGTTTTCTGATGTTCATAGATCATTGGTTATATTGTTGATGAAATCTGATCATTAGCAACCGTGGAAAAAAAAACCACAAATACTTTTCACCGCTAGAGGGCACTCTCAGCAGAAGTTAGGTTTTATTAATGAGTCACACACAAAAAAAGATTGATCTACCAAAATATTTATTCATGGATTCAAAGCCCAAAAGTATTAGGTCTTTTAATTACTACGTAAAGCTGTTTATGTTTATCCTGTTAGTTAGTTTTGTTGGCTTTCTTTTGCATGCTGTGAAAACCTTTAACTCCAATACAAACAGGTTTGGTCCATGTGAGCGAGATGTCTGCCTCCAGAGTTGAAAACCCCTCTGAAATCGTTGATGTTGGGGAACAAGTGTGGATCAAAGTAATTGGGCGAGAGGTAAAGATAAAAAATAAAAAGCCCTAAACACATAAGTGTGGCATGTGCATCCAGTTACATCACAGAACAATCACTGTTGTCCTTTTGTCTGTTAGATTCAAGGTGACAAAGTGAAGCTGTCCTTCTCCATGAAGGCTGTAAATCAGGGGACAGGACAGGACTTGGACCCAAACAATGTTATGGCAGAGTAAGTGCAAACAGTTTGATGTGTGTTTCTGCTCAGGAAAGTTTTTTTTTTTTAATCAGGCGCTTGTGTCTGTAGTCAGGATGCGAGGCGACGAAGGCAGTTCAAAGATCATACCAACAACAGGATCACTCTGGAGGCTGTGCTCAACACAACGTGTTCAAAGTGTGGCTGCAAAGGTACTGTACTGTAAAATAAATGGTTAAATAATGAAAAAAAAATACTTTGAGACCATAACTGTAATAGTTAAAGATGATATGATTTGAAGTCAGTCTAAAATAACACAGGACTCTTTTTAGGTCACTTTACAAAGGATTGTTTCTCAGCTCCGGGCTTGCAGTACGCTCTTGTGCCAGAAGAGGACAATGAAGAGACACAACAGCAGCAGCAGTCAGCCAGCCAAAGACCACAGCAGGATTCAGACAGAAAGAAGAAAAAGAAGGTGAAAATGTTCAACCAAACAAAACTGGCTCTGCTTCCTCTTTTTTTTTCCTTTGCTGTTTCTCACCTCACTGTCTGGCCGCTCGTGTGAAAACTACACGTCAGTCACAATAGCATAATGAGAACTCCTGTTTTATGCTGATTTTACAAAAAAACTTGACCTAGTTTTAAGGTAATGAAACTGCTGTCAGCCTTCTGTACAAATCTGCAGCATCAAGTTTCCTTCTTCAGCCAGAGCTCTTTGACCTCTTTGAGCTTTTTCTTATTTTGTTAAGTTGAAAGCTCAGACTTTATTAGGTTTTATCTCTGGTTGTCATTAAATAATGTTAATTAAAGTTTCTCAGGGTGTGAATACTTTTGGAAAGAAATGTTTGTCCTCACAAATCTTCTGTTGTTCTTCTATATGTATCCTGCAGGAAAAGAAAATGAAGAAGAAGAAAAAGAGGGAGAGAAAGGAGTCAGAGAGTGGCAGCAGTGACAGCAGCAGCGAATGTAAACCGAAAAGGAGGCGTCATAGCAACAGTCTGGACAGACAGGATAAAAAAAAGAAGAAACACAAGAAACAGAAATCACATAAACACAGCTGAGGCAAGGATTTAAGAAAAGAGCCCACATTCAGTGAGACCACCACTATCTGCGCATTTTAAGTGTTGGTGGGGAAAAAAAGCGAACTATAGTAATTTCTGTAGCAATCAAGCTATTTTATTTTGGCGGTATGCCTTTTCCTGTGAAAGCAAAAAGGAAGATGCTTTAAAAAAAAAAAAAAACTGGTCATGTGATCATCCCTGTTTGTCCTGTAGTAACCTCTGACGCCCACATTGAGACCAGCATACGTATCTTGTGTAATCAAATATGTGTAAATGATATGGCAGCAGGAGCCAGTGGTCTTTTTGAAATTCAGATATTGTTTACTGCTATCCGGTTTCTAATGCTGGGGGAAAATCAATGAACGTGCAGAAGCTGACAGGAAACACAGGAAATGTCACAAACGTTACCGCACCAGGATCCTCGTGTTATGGGGACATCCGATTTCTGTTTATAGGGCATTGTACATGCATGTTTTTGTGTGAGTGTATCCTAAACTGCTGACTCCATTAAAGCAGTTTTTACCTGTAAAGGCCACAAAGCACCTCCTGACTCCTTTGTTCACAGACCTTGAAGTCATAATGGTGTTGTTTAAATGTGCCCTAGAGGCCAGAGCCCATCTCAACACAAGGTCATGTTTAGTTAATGTTTTCAAGCAAACTGGTCAGTCATAGTTGTTAAAACTCTGAGCTTTCTGTCTGATTTTCATCTTTTAAAGCCATAAATAGTTGATAATTATTGATTGATTTATGCACAATGTAAAGAAAGAAAATTATACTTAAATTTTTACAGTATTTTTCATAAATGCATCCAATTTTAATCTTTATATTTAGTCCTTCTTCCCCTAAAACCCTTAGTAATATTCAATGCAAGCAACTGGCCACTTAAACCCATATTTGATTTAAACAAACAAGACACCAATAACCTCGAAAACTCATATTCTATTCACAGTTGACCTGTTAAAGGTCTGCTAAAGGGCAAATATGCAACACATAGAAAACTAGCACTGGTTTACACATCAACCCAAACAAACAATCCTCATGGTTTCGATGGGTAGTGTCAGTATCATGCTGTGGGCTTGTTTTTCTGAGTATGGACAGAGTTAATAATAGAGCTAAAAAAAAGCTAATCCTGAAAAAGGAAACTTGCTTGAGAAAAGGCCTCAGACCAAAGGTTCAAGATGGACAGGAAGCATAAAGCCAACACTACAATAGAGTGATAGAGATTGAAGTGGATTCATGTGTTTATAGTCAGTATTTAGATTATAAAACTATAGAAAGAGTTGACAACTAATGTCCATGCTTCCTGCTGTTTTTCAAAAAGAAAAAAGGCGGAAAGCATGCAGAGTTACATCCTCTAAGCATTAGTAGCTGCAGCTGCTGTGAAAAGTCACTCCACAAAGAACCGACTCAGAATGAATACAGATGGTCTGCATATTTCAGATTATTTGCCATGAAAATAGAAAGTAGAAAATAGAAGAATACATAATTTCCATTTCCTTTCATAATTGAACACAACTTCATGTTTGTCCAGCATCTTAGTAAAAACGGCATGAAATATGTGGTTATGATGCAAAATGTTAAATAAGTACTTTATGTCTGATTTTCTGCAGTTGCAATCGGAATGTAAGAACTTTTTTTTTATTTAACCCAAACGCAGTTAATGCTTGTGAGACCAATGGATTATTTCTGGATGGAGTGGTTTGATACAGCTCCAGTGCACCCCAATGGCAATAAACGTATTATCAAGAATCCTTTTTGATTCCTTCTTCTGTTGTTTACTCCACATGGATCTAATAGGCAACGACAATCCAAAATGTTCACAACCAGAGCTAGGGTATGTGTATATAGCCTTAAACACAAGCTTTAACATTTATTCTTTCCTCTTTATCTTAAACTTTTTAGAGGAGATAACAGATTGCTGTTGGGACCCCATTATCAATTTAAATTGAACTATTTGTCAGTAATTTGTTTCATTTAAATTATAAGATGGAGAAAAAAAAGAAAGCCCAGATAATCTAAAATCGCAGTTATGAACCCACACTGTAAACATTTATAGGTTTAGCTTTGGTCAAGAAAAATTACAGAATTCAACAGTTTCCACTAATGGTGAGTCTTTTTATACTTTACATTTACTATTATATTATTTAGGAAGCAAATAAATACTGTTCAATTGTAGAATGCCCAATATAAAATAAGATTGCTTAATGGAACTTTTCATTTCTATTCATTTCAAATAATTTCTCATAGATGTTGGGATACATAAAACCAATAAGTAAGGACTTTTTAATAATAATGCTACTGTATGGCCTTTGCAACTAAGGTGAATACTAGTGACCTAACAACTGGTAATGGAAAGATGAGTGGAAGAAAAAAGTGGTAGAAAAAGGTCCACAAACAACAGGCAGTCTTTGGAGTATTTGGAAGCAGCGCTCATTTAGGTGTTTAGTGGGAATTTAGAGGGCTTGGAATCAGAGTTTCTATAGTTGACATACATAGAAGTATCCAAGGCACAGACTGCCCCTATAGCATTCCCTGTGTAAGGCCACTGCTGAACGAGAGAAAGCATCTGAGTTTTCTTCTCTGGGTTCACAAGATGAGGGAGTGGACTGTGTTTTCAACTCCTGCTTTGACGTTGAAGCAAGTTTGCATTTATTTGATCCCATGCAAATTAAAGCCCCAGAGTCTGGAGGACATTTGAGAAGGCACACCACTGTGTTTTATCAACATCTCCGAGACCTATTCACCAGGAAACTTTAGAGCAGTTTATTCTTTCCTTTACAGGCAAGCCAAGCTGACCCCTTCCCTCCCTGCTAATATCTGCTGAAAGATACTGGTGTGCGATTAGCCGACAAACTCACCTGACCTGAACCCATCAGAGAAACTATGCTGTATTGTCCAGTAGAGGATGAGAAACACTAGACCCAGAAATGAAAATTATCTAAAGTCTGCTTTAAAAGCAACTTCTAAACACAGGCTGAATAACACACAGAGATGATGCCATAATTTATCCAATACGAGACCCAAGTACTGAGCACAGTAGTATTCTTTACTTAGCACTACTTCAGTAGCATTACTTTTCTTTAGAAAAAAATCCCTTTTATGGGTAGTGCTGCGTTTTTTCTTATCTATGAGCCAAAATTATTTAAAAAAAAACTGCTTTTTTTTTTTTATCACCATGTGTAATTGTGCATATTTTAAAAAACAAAATCACGTTTGAACCCAAATTACTGAAATAAATCTACTTTCCAGGCATGTTGCCAAGTTACTGAGAACTACATGTCACAGATGGAACCTCAATAAGGATTAAATCATTAATCAACAGGTCAAGGCATGTTGCGTTTGCTGTTTTTCAGAAGCGCCAAAACAGGGAGCCTAAATGTCACATTTGACATGTCTGAACAGAGAGTCAGTTGGAAAAGCCTCACCTCCAAACCCTCCAGCTTGCCTAAAGTAGCAGCCGTTCAAATAATAAACCATTAAAAAAAACCTTACTGCGATGTTTTGTTAAAAACTTAATCTGTTTGGCCAAAGTCAGTCAAGCTGTACATGTATAATGTCAGCTATATCTATAAAAAAATGAAAACAGAAGCTTTTTGCCATGGCTTCCACTTCTTTCTCTGTGTCTTTTTCTTCTGTATGGGGAACTGGTGAATTACACAATGTGTTCCTCAGTTGTTTCATCATTTATCCCCCAAACTACGTCTCAACAAGTTGCAACATGGCTAAATGATGTTTCAGAAACAGACATTAAAACTGGTAGTTTAAGTCACAAAATGCTTTAATAATAATTGGTTCAGGGGCCCTGAAGTTTGTTAGTTTAATCAAATTAGACTCCACCAGTTAACTAAAGCAGACCAGTTCATACAAGCATAGAGCTTACTGGATAATTCCTAAAGTAAATGTCTCAATGGACATCTAAATCAATACATTTTTTTTTCTGCAAAGCTTTAACATGTTCCCAAACAAACCTTTGTCTTCTTTAAGAATTCCCATGTTTAATTATGTTTAATTGTCTCAAATAGCAACAAGGATTAAACCCAAGTGTCATACACTAAAAACCAAGGAAAAGACACAAATCAGGAAGAGGTTAAAAGGTGAACAAAGATGAAGCGCTACATAGATTTGAAACTGCAACGGCAAAAATTTCATCGAGTCTAAATTGTCTTTGAAGCTAGTGAAACCATCTGGTTAACCAATCTGAAGGAACACGGTATCATGAGTTAAGTATAGTAGCTCAGATAAAATTATCATTAAATACGTTTCAAACTGAGCTGAGAGTAAGTAGAGGAAGCCAAAAATAGTCAAATGTGTGCTTGTTTGTTGTACCGCTTGTAATCTGAAAATGGAAGATGAACTAATTTCATAAAACAGGCTTAAACCGGAAGGAAACATGACTTTCACTTAGTTTTTTTAAAAGAGGATTGGTGTCGGGAGTCATCAGGGCCATCACAGACTATAGGAACAGTGAACAGCATGACCCAGATCTACCCGTCACCTTAAAGAGCTTCTTTTCACACTTTGACCTTTCAAGCAACAAGAAGTCGGATGATCATCCACCATTGGCCTCTCGTCCTTCAGCTAGACGAGATGAGCTCCATATTAAGGAGCTATGTTTTCACCCTCATTCACACATGACAGCTCTTCCATCTACAACACAAATATAACAGATAAGATGCAGTCATCATTAGAGCACTCTTATTGTTGGTGTACATATCTATCTATCTATCTATCTATCTATCTATCTATCTATCTATCTATATATATATATATATATATATATATATATATAAAACAGCTGAAGTCTCTCGTTTAACAGGATTATTTCACAGGGTATTAAATAGTAATTGCACAGTTATTGCAGTCATAATGTCGCATTGTAACATTTGATGGCAGTAGGGATGAATGACCTGCGGTGGTGCTCCTTTTTACAAGCGGTGTATAATTCTTTCACTAAAGGAGCTGCTCAGCTCCTCTACACTCTGGTGCAGGGGGTGTGAGGTGTTGTCCATGATGGATGTGAGTTTGGACAACACTCTCCTCTCAGCCACTTCCTCCACCAAATCCAGAGTGCAGCCCAGGACAGAAGCGACCGTTCTCACCAGCTTGTTCTTGTCTCTTTTTGTCCCGCTCTGCGCTACCAGGGGCCAAGCAGACAATGGCGTAGAGGAGGGCTGAGGCCGCAAAAGAGTCATAGAAGGTTTTAAGCAGGGGCCTGCTCACTGCAGAGGAGCTCAGCCTCCTAAGTAGGTGGAGGCGGCTCTGGCTGTTCTTGTACAGGGCGTCATATTATGAGTCCAGTCCAGTATGACGTTGAACTTTGCCAAGGACACCACAGCAGTTGGTGTCACATATCAGACAATGATGAGATGCTTTACAGAGTGCAGATCTGACACAGTGGTGATCCAGGAACAACCTCACCCTCACACCAACAAGACCAAGTAGATTACAGGAGTGCCAGTAGGATATAACATTGTCCTCTCTGCCGATACAGGGAGGTAGTGGAGCACCAGAAAACAATGTTTCCTGGGAATTCACATCTCCTAAAAACGATTGAAAATTGGAAAGAATCCTATATTTCAATATGACAGTGTGGTACAGGAGCTGCATGGCACAGGAGGGGAAGGACTGAGCATGGGTGGTAAAGACAGCACAGAGAATTGCTTTATATCCCAACCATCTAGGCTCTGAGCTGTTTGTTCGTCAGAAAAACATTTCAGGAAGAACACACCCAGATTAAATACACTTAAAACCAGTTCTTTCCCAGAGCTGTGAAAGCAATACAACTCTAAAATATTCCATTACATGGCCGTTCATTGGCTGCTCGAGCACAAGCTTCACTTTAGGTAAATACATCTTGTAGAACAAATTTATACTTCTTTTCCTGGATGTTTTTTTGGCTGTTATAATTGAAAGACTTTTCCTCCCAAATGTTCTGCCTGTTTTTTAATGTTTTCTAATGATATGTTCTCTGAGCCCAACGTTGCATGCAAGTTTATTTCTCACAATATTTGCGAATTCACACAAACACAGGAGAGTCCATCTTGTCTCGCCGCCACTTCAACTGTTCAACACCGACTCAGAATGTGTCAGGCAATCATATTGCAGGTGTTATGGTTTAGAGCAGGACATAAAGCTGGGGAAAATCCATAGCTGCAACCAAACCAAAACCAAACACGAGGACGTACACGTAGCTGCTAACATGTTTTGTCAGAATCCATGATTTTATCTTTGAAAGAGGAACTGGAACAGCATAAAAGCATAAGTCATTGTGGTTTCTCATGATGTCTGCTGCTATTTCATTGGTCACCCTCAATTGCTAAAGCCAAACTTTAGTAGAACCTACTTTGATTGTCAGTATAGGTCCATTATGACAAGAGTCCTGCTTGATCTCAATTTATAAGGTTGTAAGTCCACATTGTTTCTTCTGAGTGCAAAAAAAAAATGCATTAAAATCAATCAAGCTAAGCCACATTGCTGCAATTATCAATTAAGAACCTCTTCTATGGAAAACTAAGTGGAACTAAATGACTCTTAATTTCAGGCCGTTTTTGTGGCCGAACTTGTTTAGGTTGGTTATATTATCTAATCTTATCTATATTATCTTCACAACCCCAAACCTGCCCACCGCATATTACCATCAAGTCTCCTCTCACCTGCCGGCGAGTGGTCCATGTGGGTCGACCTGGGGAGACAACTTCACTTTCCAAGGGAGATTGTGGAGACATCATTGCGGCCAGACCTGATCTTGGGGTCAGTTCCACACAAGACCATCCTTCTGGTGGAGTTACTGTGCTGTGGGAGCAGGGCGTGGAGGCTACCAACGCATGCCAAATATTTAGATCTGGCGGTTGAGTGCAGAGAGACAGGCTGGAAAGCCATCACATGCCCCATCGAGGATGGCTGCAGGGGATTTGTCGGGTCCTCAATGATCCACTTGCTGGGCAACCTTGGATGCACGGGAGCTGGACGTTGCAAAGCAACCAGGGAATTGGCAAAGGAGGCAGAGAAGGGCAGTTTTTGGCTGTGGCAAAGGAGGAAAGATAGGGGTTGGGGCCTAACACCTAGGGCATCAGCAGGGGGTGGCAGGGAGAGATCCCTGCCATCGTTATACCACCAAGAGATGTACTGGGGTTAAGGGAGCAAAACATCCATGCCTGGTGGTCCCCAGCTGATGACCCGCTCAAGCCCAGGGGTGTACAAGGCACACTTGCTCAAGGCACTGGTAGAGGTGCATCAGGCAGCAATGCTCAGCAGCTAGAACATCACACTGGATTTTCAAGTCTTCAGTTTCATGTTTTTTTGTGTGTCATTTTTTCATTTCAACAAAATGTTAAACTAAATGTTTAAACTGGACAATAAAAAAGTGGTTAAAAAACAGGTTTTTCTACGCAAGATATTTACATGTATACCATCAACATTATAGTTTTTATTCAGTGTAACTTCAGGAGGTCGTAGCAGACAGGAGGTGAACTGTCTCCTAATGTCCCCTTTTACCCCTTAACCCTCTATCCAGTTGGCTCTGAGTTATTACACATATGATCTAAGGGAGGGGGGGGTATAAATTTAGACCTCACACCTCATACATGAGTGGAGGACATAAGGTTCCCTTTATCCTTGGTGAACACTTTCCAATAGCCTCACCACAAAAAGGGGAAAGATGCATACAGATAGACTTTTTAGTAGCAGTCATTAGGTTCAGTTTAAGCACCGGCAGTTGTGATGGAAACAGCGGTAACACAGAGTGCCTGTCCATTTTGAGATGTAGCTAAATATAGCTCGGACTAGAGCCTTGCTCACCAGGGCTGAACCTGTTTACCCAGGTACATTTTTTTTTTACACTTTTTAATTGAGGCAATGAGAATCTTGGAGGCTCGGTCACAAAAATGTATGTAACTGCCATCTGACACCAATGGAAAGAGAAAAAACAAACAAACATTGAACTGCTTGGCAGTGCAATAGCATGCTTTGTAATTACAATGAAAGACCAGAAATCAGTCACTACTTTACTTCTTTGTCATTGCTGACTGTTTTATTTTGAATGTTTGAGATCATACCAAGAACATTTTTTAAATTCCAGAAATTTTCAAGGTTTTTTCTTTTTAAAATGTATCATGCAAAATACATTTCTAACATAATAAAGACAAATCAGCAGTTTTATGGAAAACAACAACAAAATAAAATCATTGGAATTTGTTCAGTGTTTGTTTAGTATAGCTTTGAAAAAAAACAGGCAAAAGGGCTGAGAAACAGGCAAACTCAAGGTCAGCAGTAACAGTAATACTGATGGTACAGTAAAAGGGTAACTAGCAGCCACACATGGCGTTTTCTTGGCCTCCTTACTACCAGTTAGTTAGTAGTAAGAAGTTTTGGGACTTTAGCTGATGCAAACTCCATGGTGGATTCTACTCTGCTTTCTCATAGCGACGTGTGCAAACCACTTCTCCAAGTTTAAGTGTCTGTGGCAGAAAAAGATGGAGAAAATTACAATACAAATAACACTTATCATACAGTTGTTCATTGGATATTACAGGATAATTACCAGTGTGAGGGCGTTTCCGTTGACTTCCCTGACCAGACTGGTCTCTTTACCGTCCCATCGCTGTATGTGTACCAACTTCCCATCCTCTATCGTCACTATGGACTGTAGAAAAGGCATATTAAACACACATTAATGGAAACACAAATAACAAAATGTAAAAGAACTTGGATCTGTATTTGTGGAATACCAAGTATGTTGCTTTACTTGAGTGCTTACAATTTTAGGGGTATTTTATGTAATGTCTCTCTCTCTCTTTTAAGTGATTTTTTAAAGCATATTTTAAATATAAAGGTCCTTAAAGAAAGCATGAAAGACTTTGAGAGATTTATTACCAAATTCAAGTATGCTTTTCCAGGAAAGTTCTTCCTTAACTTGTGAAACTTTGGATAAATAACCACTGAAAGTTCTGATGCAAGAAAAGGGGTTTGGAAAATGCAGAAGTGTAAAATGTAAACTAGCTGAACAGACATAATATTAATGTTATTCAAAGGTAAATGAAAAAGTATTATTGTATTATTTAACATTCATTAAGCTATGTTGAAGCATAACATTTTGCTAGTGTAATCACAGTTAATTCAAAAATGTATCAACCTGAAAATTGTAAAACCTATCCACAAAAAGCTAGCTTACATTAGCCAGTGTAAGCTAACAACAATCCACAAAAAGCTAGCTTACATTAGCCAGTGTAAGCTAACAACCAATCCCCCCAAAAGCTAGCTTACATTAGCCAGTGTAAGCTAATATTTCAAGTTTGCTTTATATATATATATATATATATATATATATATATATATATATATATATATATATATAAATATAAATATAAAATACTTTTTAGCTCCAGGAAAAAATAACTTTTGAAACCTCTACCCTCTGCGGCCCAGTTCTGAAAGGAACTGCAAAATAAATCCACATTAACACAGCTTAGATAAACCTAAATTATTTTGTTGGTCATCTTCAAAAAATTAGCTTTTAGATACCATTTTACTCCAAAGTAAAAAACTATAAGGCGATGTTAGCCATCTAATGATGAGATAAAATGGTTTCAATCCAACTAACATTTTTGTATTTAAATAATCCCCATATCCTGAAAATCTGTATGATAGCTAACATTAGCTACATTACAACTAAAAGGATTTATTCTTTTTTTTTTTTTCTTCAAATTTATATATAAGGTTATTCCAAATTAACTTTATTCCATTACATTTTCTCTTCTATAGAAAAAAATATATTTAGCAAAAACTAAAAATTTAATTTTAAATACTGCTGGAAGTGAACTTGAAAACGAGCCAATGCTAATAATGCTAAGCTTAACTCATCAATTACATTCACTTTACATCCAACTATAACTTTAGCTGTGAATTCACCTCAAACAAAAGTCTACATCATTGAGAAAAGATAAGCTAACGACAAATGACAACCTTTTATGTATTGCTTAGATTTTTGTATTAACTTAAAGTCTACTTTTTTGTTTTTAATTATTAGGGAAAAACTCGATTGCCCACTTGCTGAGATAATATTTCAGGGTAAAAATGTTTTTACCCCCGAAACACCTTCAAATTTTTCATTGTCCTCTGAAAGGGAATATCTTCATTAGCCTCACAAGGCTAAGATTAGAAGTTTATTTTTAACCCTTCAACTGAAAAGCTTTATTTGCTCTTATTCAAGGCAAATCTAGATTTTAGGTGCTCTTGACTTCAAACTCTTATCGTTGATAGTGTTGCGCAGATGCCCTTTTTTGGCCCCGATACCCAATATCTGGCTGTGCAGTATTGTCCGATAGTGATACCATACCAATACCATATGTTTGAAATTGATGTGTGTGTGTGTATATATGAAGAACTGCATACTACTTGGATGTAAAATAATTGCCATTATGGCTTTGTCAAGCTGCTGCCTACCTTTGTGAAGCAGGAAAAAGACTAAAACAAGTGAATCCAGTAGAACTTATTATTGCCTAAGTGGATTGGGTGACAACAGTTGAATAAACGTTTGGCTCTCAAAATGGTTTCGGTGTCCTATTTGTTTGTACTCGCCGACACAGATACAACCATTTAGTGCTGGATCGGGGCCCCGCCCGATACCGGTATCGGAGCAACACTAATTGTTGACCTTTCTGGCTAACTTCCATCACATCATAAAAGATAGAAACAAATTTCAATGAGGCTGTTTCGTTTCCTTGTCTATTCTTTTTTTAACAGTCATAACAAACTGGCCCTGACAACTTCTGTATTTCTTTGAGATCCAGTCTACTGTCCACTAAAGTATAATATGTGCAACAGATCGGCATCATTAAACAGAAACAATAAAAAAAACAGTTTGTTTTGTTTAAAAAACAAAAATCTAATTTGCAAATAGAGTTGTGTGTTTTGCCCCTTAGTTTGTATTCCCAGAGTCTCTTTTAGGACTGAAATATCTGTGACTTCTCACCTTGACCTTCCTGTCATCGGCTGTGGTCTCGTCAAACTCTTCTCCTAGCTTAAAGGAAACCTCTGTGTTCTTGATGGCACTCTGGGTCTTCACGGTCACCTTGTCACCGTCCACACTGATAATTGTGGTTGGCTTAGTAAAGTTGCCCACCTTGCGTGTGGCAAATCCAACGCCTAAATAAACAAAAACAAAATTCAACAGCATAAATACAAGTAGATTTCAAACCTGCATGCATTGTAAAGATGGAGGATTTTCCAGACTTCAGCTTGATACCAAATCTGCAAATCCATTCATGGTAATCAACACTGAGACCCTGTTAAGGGACAGGCAGGATGACTTTTGTGTGATATCATGATTTTAAAAGAAGAATTAAATGTGCTATTTTATGGTTTGATGTGATGTATATAGTATATTAGCATTGCAGGATATAATTCCTCAGGGTCCTGTTCTAGGCCCCCTTATGTTTTTCTCATGTAAAGTTGTGTGTTGGGTCAGTCTTTAATTACTATACGTCCTTCTTTGCTTTGTGGACATTATACAAATCTAGCTTCCCTTAAAATGATTTATACTAAATTGCAAAAGTCTGAAAATCATTAAATAATGACTGGATATAAGCTTTCTAGGCCTCAGTAAAAATAAAATATTATCTTGGTTCAGGGTGTAGCTAATTTCAATGTTTGTATCCTCCTTTTGTAATAAATAAGAACATTGCATAAGATATAATGTAATCATTTAAAAAATGTATAATTAATTTGTTAAAACAACAATGGGGAGAACTTTTTATTCAACCATTACATTAAGGTGATGCTTGGATACATTTCATTCTGAATAAAAAAAAATGTAAAGTGTCACAATCCAAAAGCCAAACTGCAAAAAGGAAATATATATTTTTTATAAAATCAAAAGAAACTCAGAATGTGAAGAAGCAATAGCTGTAACAGTTGTTGAAACATGTTCCCATGAAACCCACACATTTTAGTTTACAGATGATTTAGAGCTATTTTGTGGGATCTGTTGATACAAGGTTAAAGGAGAAGCTTTGAATTTAGCCTCTGGGTTCCTTCAAATGACACAATCTGTAATCTCTATTTGTCTCCTATCAGGTCTACAGCATGTTCTTTAAACACAGCAGGGTCCCATTGACCAGAGTTCCTGCCAGGACATGCAGGAGTGCGAATGATTATTCCCTTTCCTTTCAGGATGGTGGTATATAGCACAAGTATGAGGATCGAGGAAGGAAACCAGGTCATTTGACTGGGTAATACTGACTCACACCCTTTCCTAAATTAGTGAAGAACCTGTTCTGCATAAGGCTTACAAACAGAAACTGTCTTTTTTTCTTTGTAGATGCATCTGTCGCAGTAAAATGCCCCATTGATCCAAAATCTGGGGGTTAAAGGGTCGAAAAGTCCCAAGGTTTCTGAGTTTAAACAGAGCAGACAGGTCAATGGCGGTAAGCCTGTAAGGTCAAGGGCCATCAGTCTTTTTGACAAAGTCAAATAGCTCTTCACGGCTGTAAAATCCCCCCCACCTGTTCTCTTCTTGCATGCTAAATCAACAAACTCCCACACACACACCTATATATATATATGAGAAATTTCTTTGAAGGCATTTCATCATGATTTCTGGGTCATTTTAATATTCGACCCTAACATGGCTGCAAACAAAGAGCAGTTTTATCTAAGGTCACCCACATTATGCACATTGTGTGTGGGTGTGTGTGAGAGAATGGCAGATGTAGGCCATTCATTGCCTTGCACAGTTAGGGTATTCTTTTCTGCACCAAGAGAGCCCCTCCTTTACTCTCAGCTCTCTGGCCATGCGGTCCAATATTCTTCTCCCCCATAGCTCCCATCTTCTTCTTTCTTTATGCTCTCCTCACACACACACACACACACACCTTATCTTTACCCCCCCCCCCCCCGTTTCTGTTATTAGGTCCCTTCCCTTATTTACCAGTTCTCTATCATTTAATCCTTCCAAGGCTCTCACCCAATCAGCTCACACTAAGACAGTTTTAAATGTAAACACAGACATTTATCTTTCCTCAGCTGCATGTGATCACATGCAACCCTGGCATTTCTGCATCCTCTCCTGCTTCACGCGCATGCGCACATGCTCGGATTCATTAAACGTGCACCAGAGGTAGAAATAATGATCATTCTTACCCAGCTCTTTCATGTAATCATCAAATTTCTCACTCTCCTTCAGGTTCCACGTGCCAACGAAAGCCTCAACCATGTTTGCAGCAACACAGAGTAATTGGGTAGGGGGGTGAGAGAGAGCCTGTAAGAGGGTGAGCAGTGAGCACCAAGCCAAAGCAGAGGAGCGGCAGAATGAGAGAGAAGGGAGACAGGCAGCGGAGAGTTTATTCATCAGCACAGGCCTCTCTGCAATCTGACTGGCTGAATGCAGACCGGCTGTTCATGATGTCATCAGAGCAAGAAAGGAGGTGGAGACAACAGCATGCTTTCTGACTGCATGTGCTATACCCATAAGGGGATTTCTATTGATTTTTTAGGTGCATTTTGTTCATTTCATCTAAAAGCATTCAACATTTCAGTGCTTTCTTTGATAAATACAGTTGCTGTTCTGTGGATCTAAGATAGGGATCATAATAATTAGCAACATAAAGAAAGCCAAGCTTGGGGGAATAAAAGGACTAAAGAAAAGAAGATGAGGGGGGGAAAGGGTGGATCATGAATAAAGCTCCACTGTTAGACATAGAAAACAGATGGAGGAGTGGCAGCAAATGTTTCTGAAAAGGATGCTTAGAAATGGAAATGCAACAGCAATGTCTCTTATTCACTCTTTTATTATTCGTTTATTTTTATTTTTAATGGCACAAGCTTATCATTTCACTACTTTTGTATCATTTTAACCTTTCCACATTTGGTCAAACGAGCTTAAAAAAAATCAAGGTATTTTGTTACATAATCTGTGAGGGACCAACAAAAAAGTGCATAAGTGGAAGTAAAATTATCTCAATAATGGAATGGTAGCCATTCTACATTTTTGAAAACATTTGAACATATTTGCATCCACCCTCCCTTTTACTTTGATCCTTCAGATGTCAACAAATGAGTAAATATTCTACTTGTATACAATCTTGAAATAAATATGGCCATTTCGTGTAGTCTTTTGGGAATTGTTTGAAAATATTAGCAAACAAAACTTAACCAAGAAGAAGATAGAAGAAAGGGAAACAAGATATACTAAATAAAGCTGGGCAGCAAGGAGCAGTGTAGGGAAATTACCCTAAATATATAGTCAGGGCAACAAAAAAAAAAAAAATGGGTTAGAGAAAATATTTTTTATTTGCTACAATGGCCTAGTCAAAGTCCAGATCTAGATCTTACTGAGAATACCAGGATAGATCTAGACAATTGATCAGACTCATTTCATCTAAGAGAGGCCAAACAGCGGTTATAAAAAGTTTTATTTCAGAATAGTGGAACACATACTTTAAAAGTCTTTTAAACAAACTTTTAAAGTAATGCAAGTTATACAGTATACTGTAACCAAACACTGCTCTGGTCTGCCACTACAATACATGCCAATGAAGGTAAGAAGGTAAGAATACTTTTGCAAGTCCTTGTACAAGTAGAGGCATGGCCCAAAAGAGTTAATGTGTGTTTGTGTATAGAGTTGCAAAATATAAATGTTGTAGCCCATGATGGTGAAGCATGATAGGGGTTTTGGAAGATTGCTGTTAATAGTGCTTATTTTGGCAACACGGCTCACAACTTGTTTTTTTTTCTAGCATTTTAAAAAGCAATACAGTAACATGGATGTATTTATCTGTGAGGCTTTTTACATGATACATAGATAAACTACCCTGTAAAAAACACACATAATATCTGACAAGTGATTATGGTCATCAATCCAACTTACACAACCTTTTATAAGCTTTACAACATGTGAAACTGTCAATACTGAACCAGAAGACCCTTTTACAAATACCTCTGAGCCAAGAAAATTGCTGTTTGTCAACATCTTTCCTCTCAAAAATACTTGATGAAAATAACAAATGATCTAATTGTTTGGTGAATTTATAGAAGCCACTAAGAAGGCTATCATGAAAATGGCTGAGGGTTGAACCACTTACCGCTGAAGAATGGCTCGCTGCTGTGCATGAAACTAAAATGTAAAAGATCACATTCTCTCTCAGGCTTTAAAAGATCGATTTTATAGAATATGGTGTAAGTGGTCGCATTAAGGACAGACTTAATGTGAAGCTACACTTTTTGTCTTTCGTATTTCACATTCATTTTTTTTTCTTTTTTATTGGCTGTATTCCTTTGTTTTGTTGAGCCACCAGCAAAGAAATTAAAACAGAAAAATAAATAAATAGCCATTCATCAAAAGGATGGAGATTTCTTCCTGCCTAAGGGAGTCCTTCCTCCCTACAGGTTTACATTTTCTAACTCAGAATGTTAGAGTTGATTTAAAATGCAATGTAGAACCAACTTGGATTGAATCTAATTCTATGTAACCAGATAGAAGCTGGGCTTGTTTTTATAAATTAAAATTGAACTAAACTGCATCTTAACAATAGATGAACGAGGGTGCATATTAATGCGTTACTGTGTCAGCTCCTATTCCATCTTTAATGACGGTTGACCCTCCAAGCTGGACTTTCCATCTTCCAAGTAAAGCTAGAAAGCAAACGATGCATTTTTTTTCTGCAGAGACATGAAATCCACTTATCTTAATTCTGTTTCTTTTTCTGATGAAACACTTCTTTCTGCTGACTCATGGATCAGATTGTCTCTTTGAGTTGTGTAACGATGAACTCACATTAACTCCAATAATACAACTCAGAGACACACACGCCAAAAGGGAATGGGGGTAAAAAGTCATTAGGGAAAATTGTGATATCTCAAACACGGTGTCTATTCTCCTTTATTTCCACCTATGTGTCCAAACTGGCTCATGCCTGGGTATGACACAATGAATGCTTGGTGTGGGGGAAGTTTGACAGTTAATAAACAGGTGTTGGAGGGACACATGGAAAAATCTGAGGAAGAGCAGGAGGAGGTGAAAGGTTGACATTATTTAGATGCAGGTTCTCATCTTTCAGGCGTCCTAAGGAGTGAATTATTGAGCATGTCAAATCTTTGTGTGAAGTACATTCTGTTTAGACGTAAATATCTACTAAATTAGTGTTCAAATTATGTTCTTCCTCACTTTTAAAAAATGTATTAAATCATAAATAAATGTGTTTTTTTAGGTCATATATGATTACTTTAAATTTTGTTTGCTAAATAAAAGAATTAAATGTTTAATTTATCTTTTATACCTTCAAACCTTTGGAAAAGGCAGGGGGTTTATATTAAATATATATATATTTATATTTACAAGATCCCTTTTGAGTTAAATATAAAACAGAACATAGAAATAAGAAAACATATTATGAAAAGACTGGACATCCACAAAGGGATCACCCTGGTGGATAATTTCTAGATTTCTGAAGATGTGGCCCAGATCTGTTTAAACAATTGGTTGGAAGTATAGTCAGCATTATAATTTCTAGTTATTGCACTGTCAAAAAAGAGAAGACTAAATAATTTTGGTGCTAAATAAAAAGTAAATAAAAAATAGTGAGGGTGTTTAACTGTGTGTTTTGCAGCGAGGAATATGCCATTTTTAGTTTGCAAATGCACCCAGGGACAAAGATTTCAAGACTTCATTGCTTCGTTTGGAAGGAAAAGTAAACTTTCAAACCCGAGAACAGCATCCAAAGATTCAGGTGTGGACCCATTAGGTAGTGTGAGTGCTTTGCTGCAGGTAGGGCTGTTTCACTCAACAAGACCGATTTTAGAAGATTATGTAGCAATACTGAAGCAACATCTTAAAACAACAAGTGAACCAACCCAGAGCCCTGATAATAGTCCCATAAAACAATCATAGGCAGAGCTGGACAGGTGTTTGAGAGCAACGGCCTACAAATCTGACTCAGATACGCCAGCTCTGGCAGGAGGGATGGGCCAAAATTACTGCAAACTATTGGGAGGACCTTTTGGAAGGATACCAAATCATACACTAAAGCTTAAACGGCTGTTCTACCAAATATAAAGGTCATAAAAAAAAAAAAACTGACTTTGAGAAATATCTCACATGTTATTTAGCAGATAGAGATATATTTGGTTCTTACCACTGGCATAGTTTTAATTAAGACAATTAAAAATTTGTCTATTTTATGATGTAAAACACCTGGTTTGAGTTAAACATTTAAAATTTTCTCCAAGTGTGTTTTTTTTGATCATCAATTGTTTTTTTATTAGATTTTATTTTAAATGTAAAAAAAAAAAATGGTGGAAAAATTCAGCTTAAAGAGAGCATGTTCCCATGCTGTCAGTATGTTCACTAATGTGTTTCGACGTGTGTGAGCATGTGTTTGTTCTTTTTATACTCGACTTAATGATGAAGTACTTTGAGGTGACAGGTAGGTTATACATCAAAATAAAATGGATTTCTTTGTTGAGGGTTATCCATGTGCATGCTGTGACCTTTGGAAATCTTGCATAAAAATGCTTCAAGAGCACTATCCAGAACATAGACAAACACAGATAATGGGTTAAAATAAGCCTCATGCAAACATGCAAACAACAGGATTTATCTATTTTGTGGCCACTGAAACCTGGACACATGACTTTGAACTGAATATGGATGAATTGGATTTGAAAGAGCTTTACAAAATATGCTTTCCTCTGCAGATTCATGCAGAAACTATTGATTTGGGATTAAATTAGCCTAAATATATGTGCCTTAGGATGACGTATTATTGGCTACTTGATCTTTTCAACATTTTGTCCATTTACAAATATAAATGTACTGAGATTTTATTACATAGACCAACACAAAATATAGCAGAATTTTAAACTAAAAGAAATATTGTTTTGAACTCTTTGGAAACAAAATAATTGTGAATACCAATTTTCCCAAGCTCTTGAATCTGATACTCTAAAATATTCCATTCAATAATGCATAACAATCCATTGTGAACTATTTATTTGCTCGGATGGTCATGTTTAATCTTAATCTTAAAATCTTAAATCTTAGAATCTTAAAAGTTCCCAAAAATATTGTTTAATTCCTCATCTGATTGTGTAGTGAGGCAGAACTGCAAACCTCTTGGGGATCTATTTAACCTTTAAGGTGATATCTACAGCTCAAGTGGAATGATCTCTTAGTTGTGGAATCCATAGATTTGGTCTTAATGGAAGTGTAGCAGGAATAATGTAAATGCTCAAAACAAAGTTCCTAATGCTATACATCATCCAGAAAACACCAATCCATGGTAAAACATTGTGGTGGAAGGACAATGTTGTGGAGCTACCTTTCTTTAGTAGGGCAAGTGACATGATTTGATGCTGGACTGAGCTAATTGCAGGGCAACAATGGAAGGAAACCTGTTGAAGTCGGCAGAAGACTTGAGACGTCGCTGAAGCACAACGGTCCCTGCAGGACACCTGCATCTGTAACAGTAGAAGGAGGATCTGTGAAATATTAACCCAGTGGAGCACAATACAAACACACATCTCACTTTTCTAAAATTCATTTTTAAAAACAAGTTGTGACTCGTGTGTCCTTTTAGTTTGTCTTTCAATTGAAATTGAAAGTAGGACTCAAAGATCACACAACCATATTTTTAAACTGTCATACATTGCAATTTCTATATTTGAGTTAGCAGATGTCTGTAGAGGAGTCAAATACATACACAGAAGGCAAATGTGGTTTCTTGCTAATTTAATGAGGAGGTAGATGGTAACATAAGCATAAATCCAGAAAACACAGACAAGGAACTCTGCAACCAAAGCTAGGAGACACTCGGAAGAAACATATATAAAGAATGAAGAGAATCCAGAACTTAGGCTCTGTTGGAAAACCTGGGCTGCATCCTCCAAGGATGCGGTCTACCTAGACTGGATCCTTTGAAGTCCTTGAAAATAAGGAGACCGAAAGAGTTCTGGCTGTGAATTCGACCAGGTCTACCCTCTGCAGGTTTTACCACCGTATGCTCTGTTGCTTAGCAACCATGAAAGTTGACACACAAAGCAGGAAAAGAATGAATACCGAA
>NW_015150524.1:747990-749517 GCF_000732505.1 Cyprinodon variegatus | reverse complement strand
ATTTGAGATATCAAAAAAGTACTCCAGAGTGTTGTTCAGCATGGGGGTGAGTAGAAAATGAAGGCTAATCATGTTTTGGGTGTACTATTCCTTTAAGGCCGCATAACGAGGACTCTTGGAATCCGACCAGACCTCGGCGCAGTGCTATGACATAATCGGCCTTCGAATCTGGCCTTCTAAGGACGTGTCCTAGGTTTTCGAACAGAGCATTAGTAACTGCAGAGGAGGAGTATATATGGGAGAGAGCACAATTAATTGAGTAATCAGCTAATTGGGAGCAGGTGTGGACAGAAGCAGCTAGAAGGGAGCTAAGGGGAAAGGAAAGGGGCACTGGAAGTGACGGGCGGTGGACCCCTCAACTTACTCTACTTCTTAACCTCTTGACTTACAAATTCAATATATATGTGTATATATAATAATATACACTGTTAGGAACTGAGAGAATGCAT
The DNA here is from genome assembly GCF_000732505.1 of Cyprinodon variegatus. Lineage (NCBI taxonomy): Eukaryota > Metazoa > Chordata > Actinopteri > Cyprinodontiformes > Cyprinodontidae > Cyprinodon > Cyprinodon variegatus. The sequence continues at coordinate 749,068 of NW_015150524.1, read as the reverse complement.
ATGCCATCTTGGTAATACAAATGGTTTGGGTGCCAAGGATGTTAACATTACCACTTTCACATTTTAATAAAATAAACCACCAATAGCATTCAAATATGAAGCGTAACAAGAACAGGTATAACTTAGAATAAGGTTGATATGAGGGCGAATATAGGGATCAATTAAGCAACAAGCCCTGTTAAGACAACTGCAATCCTCTGCTCTATAACCACAGCTCCACAACATTTACATTATCAGCAGCTGTTCAGATGCATTGTGCATCTAATTACCATAAAGCATGAAAATAAAATATATCACACTCACCAGAGATGTTGATTATTTAAAAACAAAATCCACCCTGCTGTCTTGTTGCAGGAAGTCTTAGTATATCCATTTATTATCAGCCATTGAGGCCAGAAAACCAAAAATTCTGATTGTTGCTAGCTTAACTTGGCTGCAAACGTTTTGCTCTAACTGACCAATCAGAGGACAGAAAATTGTGACGTAGGGATGTCCCACTGGGGCAAATTTGAAATTTGATTGGTTGAAGAAAACGTTCCTCACTAATATTGTTAGCATTGGTCAGAACTTTTGATTCTAAAGGCCCTGGGCAGATTTGATTGACATAGCAACGCAAAAAGGCTGCAATCTGATTGGACAAAAAATATAGCAAATTAAATACATTTAATGGAAGCAGCGCAGCAAAGAGAAACACTACAAAATTAAGGGAATTGATTATTTGGAATAAATTATTAAATGTAGATAAAAGAAAGTTAAAGTTTAGGTTGTGAATTTAGGTTAGTTTTTCTGATATTAGGCCAGCAGAAAAGGCTTTAAAAGCCCTGACCGCCCACCACTGGGCACTAGGGGGCAACAAGGAGCAACAATTTAGGCTTAACTGTAACTAGAATATAACTTCAATTAAGCTAAAGGGGAATTAAACTAATGACTACGAAATAAATAATGACCAAGAGGAAAACTAGTGGACAAGGGAAGGGACTGGAAATAACTTAAGATACCTATTTAGCTATGGAAAATATAACCTAAATATAACTAAAATTAGACCAAGGAATAAATAAATCCCCCAAATGCTGAAAAG
>NW_015150524.1:729779-747567 GCF_000732505.1 Cyprinodon variegatus | reverse complement strand
CAATCAATCAATCAATCAATCAATCAATCAATAAATATGTGATAAAATAAAATTTAAGAGTACACAGGGGTAAGAGTAAAATAAAAGTGTTAACTTCTCACCTCCTTTTTAAACTTGCATCTAATTGATTTGAGTAAAGTAATTTGAGCATGGATTACAGTTTATCTTAATTCTATGTTTTATATACATGTTATTTTGTTTGTTTTAAATAAGTTCCTTTCGTTCATTATGTACTACTTTGCAAAGGTCTACAGATAAAGCACAAATTAAGTAAAGTTTTAATATGACAGCATGTGAAGAAGTTAGAGAAGACAGGTTCTGTAGCATTACAGCCTTTTTTCCCTGAGCACCACAAAACTTAACCAAAGTAGACATTGAGCTGACACAGACTTGGAGTTAGAGAAGGCTGGTTTGCAGAATCCCTCAAGAGCCAAAGGAAGAGAGAGTCATAAACCCAGGAATGTTAATAATTCTTCCAGACATTTTGGGGTTTTCCTGTGCTTCACTGTGGGACTGTGAAAACATATGAGTGAGCAAACATCTGGAGCAATTTTCAACACAAATTTAACCTCTTTATTAGGCAACAGCTCTTCATGGTGTTCCCACCAAACGCCTGTTTTCAATCTTCCTCTCTGTGTCCATTTGGAGGTTAAGCAACACAGTAGGTTTAGTACATCAATTACGTTTAACAAGTTGAATTATATCATGTGTCTTAATAGATTAGATCACATAATGAAAAGTTTTAAACTGATGGTGTGACTAAGTAGATCATTCCCAGACTTAAAGATGGATTTATTAAAGGCTTTAATGTGAAGTGTTTCTTTAGAACGGGAACAACCTGAAAGTTGGACAGTACAGGGAGGACATCCAGCTCATTTAATGGATTTCTCAATACAGGGACTTGCTTCTCAAGGACTTCCCCATTCTGTTCTTTGGTCTCAGTAAAGGGAATTTGAATTTTGATTAAAAAGCCAGTAGCAGTAGTAGCCACTGTGATACGATAGAAGAAGAAAACATGGATTTGTGTACTAATACAAACCCAAAACACTGTAAGATGTATTTATTAGCAACTTTTTAAATGCAAAATGTTTAAATGTTACTCTGGTTGTATGGTAACACTCCCACACCTTGTTAGATTTAGGGAAAAGCACTCCCTTCTCCATTCTGGCAAATAATTTAAACCAGTTGCTAGTGCTGGGTGTGTTTTCCTTTATTATTTTCATCCAGGTTTGACTTATATTTAGCTAAATCCTTCTTCCCTGTAACTCAGACCAGCTCCCCTGATCCCACTATGAAATAGCCTCCCCACTATTTTGAAGAGAAAGGTCTCAGTCTTAGTTTTATGTGTTTTTTCTATGTAAGATTCAGTACCAGTCTCTCTGACCAAGACACCTTCTTTAATATTTTATTCTGTCCCCATGTGTGAGAAATATTTGATTGGATGTCCTAAGGCTTTATCCTTACCACTTGAATGCCAGATTTAAGTTGTGCGTAATAATGTTCTGGTCAACAGATTCTCCTATCCAAGTTGTGGATCTCCCAAGTTCCTCCAATGATACCATGTCCAGCCATTTAGACATAGACAGACATACCTTGGTACATTTGAATTGGGCCTTGTGGTTCACTAATTTTCAAAAATCAACTGTTTATAGAACAGCAGGATTTCTACTAATTTAAACTACATTCTAATTATTTATTAGTTCCCAAGTAGATTGCATATGATTTGATTTAGTTAAATACGAATGAAGGGGAATAAGTACAAATGAGCACCAGACATCTCTCTCGTAATGAACTTGAGAAGCCATTTGTCGTGTGCAAAAAAAGAGAAATGAATATATCGCCTCTATTTTGAACTGTGAGGATCACGTTTCTCCAGTATTTTCATGTCATGTTTCATGCTTCATTTAGCTTTAACATGCATACGGTTCACATGTATTGTGTTTACTGAATATGTTTTGTCTTTACTACTCGCTGTTTTCCCATGAAACAGTAAATGTATGAACCACTGTCGTTTTTCGCACTCCTGTGAAAACAGAACAATCAAATCTGCTGTTTTTTATATATAAGATTGCTTTTTCGGGACACAGGCAAACCTAGTGCTCTGTTTATGTATGTGTTTTGTTTGACCTCTACTGAGAGGTTTAAGACTACATTCCTTTATTTGTTCTGCAAATCCTCCAGGAAGCTAACAATGAGGCTGAGATGAGTAAACATACAAAAAGAAGAAAGGATCCCTCAATTTTCTTTGTACAACTTTTTGTTTTATTATCTTTGCCATAAACAGTACTCTTAGATTCTTATTTCCTTCTGCATATGTCAGAAAGATTTTACTACTTTATGGCATTCACCTTCAAGGACAAGCACAATTTTTCAGACACACCAAGTTCACTTGCCCCCTCTGCTGGTAGTTCCCTGGTAGTACAGTTGCTGATTATTTATTCTTTTTTAAAATATAAACCTGTCACTATGAAATTAGATTTACAAAAGACATTAAAACAAGCACATTAACATATACAAAGGGCTGGTTAGAGTAGTCCCCCTCCACCCGGATAAAGAAATGTTATGAATATAATAACAAAGGATTTAAAATGTTTAAAATAATGATACACTTTTGTAATTGCAGAAGAGACATGCTGTTAAATTTGAGTAGTAGGAGCATTAGGAGCCTGAGGAACCAAAACAACACCAACAGCAGTAGAGAGAGGGGCTCTGGGGGGGTAGGGTTCTACAAGATCAACTGGACTCAGACTCAGCAGTGCTTGTGTTTCGCTGCATGTGTGCCAGACTATTAGATTCCATCAGTGAAACCATGGCTACTCATCCTCAGGCCGTCTTCAGCTCGTTTTGTACACAGTTGGATTTTCATTAGATCTTTTCTTTTTTTTATAAGATCCAGAGGGTTGTTGCTTTTTTACCATACATCTTGGAACATTAAGTTTAACTCAGATGGCAGCAGTTTAGTAAATCATTACAATTCCCAAAGTTAAATAATAAAAAAAACACATTTAAAGCACATAAAAAGTAACATTTCTATAGTTCTCAGACATAACTGATCTGATTCCCATCTTCCATCATTCATTGTTTTATTTGTCTTATTTTACAGAATACACTACACCAGAAAGACTTATGTGCATTAGCCAGTATTAAGATTTTAATAATGATCTTAAGTAAATATTTTACAGTTTCAGTGATCAAAACTAGGACTAAAAACTGAAAAATATACCTAAATTTTTATTTTTGTAGACAGAATTATTTCAAACAATGTTTTAAAATCTTTTTATAAGTTATTGGAAATAACTAGGCCATGAGACGTTAACCTGAACTAAACACAGAACAAACTGATGAGAAAAAAATTAAAACCTAAAGGGGAAATGTTCCCACTTCTTCCATAGATTTTAGAAAAATAAAAATAAAGAGAATAAAATAATGTAAAATTAACAGATAAAAAAACAACAATATTAGGAAATGCAGAAAGGGAAAAAAAGATCATTACAAATTTTGAAATGTATTTCCGAATACTTTGTAAATTTATTTTCCTTCAGTTCAAACTAACCCGGTCAAATTAGGCCAAAGTAAAGTTAAAACTAATATAAAAAGAGCGCTTCTCTTCTTTTTTTTTGTCAAGATGTAGAAATACAGAGACAATTTCCTCCTGAAGCACGAAAAGTTGTTTTCATATCAAAAAGAACTAACAATACAACTTTTATTTTTTCTTTGAAAACATAAATCGGATATTGACTAAATAAATCTAAAACTCCCCCTAAAAAACAGGGTAAATATTACTAGAGAAATATGACTCTGTATAAGGGGTTCAAATGAGTCAAGGCTCTTATGTTGAAAGTATCGCGTACTACTTCCGGGCTCTTCTTTCGTTTGTCCTTGCAATTGATGTATTTCCATGGCAACCGCTGTAGCTACACGGTCCTCTCACATCCCGTTATTTTCTTTGGAAGCTAGTGCATAGTGTTACCCGGCAAAAACTGTTGTTTATATTAGGATAAGAAAAAAAAAATAATTTCATGGATTTTTTAAATTTTTATTATTTTGTCGCTGCTGTTTAAATAAATGACGCCATTATCGAAGGACAGGAATGTGGGCGAAGTTGCGCGAAACACTAAATGGGGAGTGGCAGGTGAGTTTTCTAACGAATGTAATGATTTTTTTGTTTTTGTTATTGTTGCTCAAAATAAAAAAAATGAATAGATTTACGCAATATTATAACCCTGTTCGTAGTATTTATACTTGATATATTCTTTTGGACATTTTAATGTGTAATGCCTTTTTTTTTTTTTTTTTTTTACATGTTTGTCTTTAGACGTAGGTCTTCTTTGTATGCACAGAGAAAACATTTTTGTGTAAACATATACAGCTGAACAAGTTGCTAAGATTAGTCAAATCAAACATATCGTGTGTCTGAAGACAGCAAAGAACAATAATCAAGTTAATCTAGCTGAGCCCTAATCAGGCCAAGCAAACTTTTGTCCTGCATGTTTGTGAGTGTGTATTTGTGATAGGTGTGTGTGTGAGAGACTTAAGGAAGCCTAAATAATTCAACCAGTGCAGCATGCTGATTGAAGAATCTCAAATGGCCCCTGCACTCCATGTGATGGAAAACGTTCAAATCTGACCAGTCGGATTTGCTTTCACACACAGGATAAGGATCAGGTGTTATGTTACTTCTGAGGGTTTCTTTTTTCTATGTTTATACATCTAAAACGGAAGGAAAAAACTGAGTTTACACTCATTTAGTAAACATTTACTATTCTAAAATGTGTATCCTTTTCCATTCTGTTTAAGGGCCCCCTGTCTCCTTGTTGAAGCGTCCTGGTGGAGCATCTCAGCCTTGGCCCTTACACCCACAGCAAGTGGAGCGGCTACACAGGTCCCACCTCCCCTCCTCTCATGCCCCACTCTTCCACACACGGCATGCAGAGGAAAGTGCCGGGAGGCCTCACTTAGTCACTATTGTACGGCCATGTGGTCAAAGTGGACTACGGAAGGTAAAGAAAAAAATATATTAATCCGTGATTTCTATTAATGTTTCATTTAGTTACATGTTTTCTTTCTCAGCACAGTTTACTACTTAAGCCTTTTTAATGACAGAATATAAATGACCACAACTAAATACAAAAAATGTTTTAAGCCAGCAACCATAAAAAAAAATAGGTTCGCTTTTGAGTGTTTATGGTGTCGTACATGTAGACATTCCAGTAGGTTTGTTCATATCTTTACATTATTATGGAGAATTTTGAGCATGGAAATTCAGTTCTTTACATGAAAGCTTGATCCCTGAAAATTTAAGGCAGAACTGGGTGTTTTTATCAAGAACAACAACATATTTTCTCTTAAAGGTGCAAACCTGTTGACTGCTGTGTGTGAGTGGTTTAAGGTTTGTTTTTATCATTGACATCTATCTTTGCAGGACATCTAAAGTGTAAAACGACTTTCCAAACTTTACAAACTCCTGTTAAAATACAATTTTTTCACAATTTTAAAACTTGTCTTTACATATATATCATGTACAACCGTCATGATAAACAAATATTTAGGGGGAAATTATTAAGAAAAAAAAGGTTCAATAGGCTGGTTGCACAAGTATGCACATTGTTGAATTGATAAAAGAGAATTAAACACTATTTTATGTCAATTTTTGCATTCAGTCTTCTTTGGTAGAAGTCTTAGCCTTTGGCCTTTCAAAAACTTTTTTTTTTAAGATTTGAAAATCACTATGAAGGTGAAGAAAAATTCACAACACTTAAAAGGCATGGGTATGTCCTGATCCATTATAAATAACAGTCTGATATTTTCCAAAAAACTGATATCGGATTTTATATTTTCCTGCTGATAGAAACCCTCTACTATTGTTAAAAGTTCTTTTAACTCATTGGTTAATTTTACTTGGGGTCAGTTATTTTCCTACCTTTTGTTATTAACTTTTGTTCCCTGTTTTAGTGATATTACTTTCTGCAGTATAAATAAGTAATAAAATCCGTTATGATTCATGTTGAAATTTCGGGTCAATATCGGTATCAGCTAATTCTCAAAGCTCCAATATCAGCATCGTATCAGAAAGAAAAAAAGGTGTATCAGGACACCCCTATCTGAAACTGCTCATAATCTCATGCGACTTGATGAAATTACCATATGTAATAACAGTGTTTATGCTGTTGTTTTGGTAATGTTCTGTGCTCCTGCCAGCTTTGCTTTTTTAAACTGTGACAAAAAAAAAACAACTCAACCCCGCCTTTCGCCTGTAGATAGCTGGAGATAGGCAGCAGCACCCTTAGCAACCCTGCTTGGGATAAGCGTGACAGAAAATGGATAGATGGATGGGTTCCTTTTTATTTTTTCCCACAAGGCTTTGGGAGATTTTAATCACATATTTATTTATTATTTGTAAGAATAGAGTTTGTTACTCACAGCTTAATACAGAAGACTGTTGTATAAAACACAAGCCATAAAGTTAAAAGTTCCTTCAGATGCTCCAGTTTTACTGTCAACCTCCATGACTGCTTTTTATTATCAAGATATTATATATTTAGTGGAAAGTTAGAATAGAATAGAATAGAATAGAATAGAATAGAATAGACAATCCATTTATTGGCCCGCAATGGAGAAATTATGGTGTTTACAGCAGCAAAAAGATTATAGAAAAAAAAAAGATGTTTTTTTAATTACATTTTCTGTTCTGATACAAATAAAATGGTAGAAAAAATATGTTTCAATTGATGGAATGAGAGATCTCAAGCAGACTGGACAGAATCCTAATGTCCTAACAAGTAATTAGTTTGTGTATTAATAATAGCTAATGTTCTCCCTGCTGTTTATAAGGTGACTGTGCTGCTGAACAGGAGGGCGGTGGTGTCCTTTGAGCAGCTGCTCCTGGATATCTCCGAAGCATTGGGGTTTCCACGATGGCACAGGGGAAGAGTGACACGTCTGTTCACAACACATGCTCGAGAGGTGAGGCAGACCGTGACTGGGTTCATAAAACAAGGGGTATATCTAAAAAGAAAAATACTAACTGAGCTCTGCAATTTATTTTTTCCTTAAAAATAGGCCCAAGACATGTTAAACCTTTGTGTTTCAGATTAGTTATTTATCTTCTTGTGACATTTTTGTGATCTTGATCACCTTGGTTTGACTCAGTTAGTGTTTAAATGCTTTATCTGGCAGAAAACATCTTCAATTAAATCAGCTCTCCAAATGTAATGCAAGAGCCATCCTTTATAGCAGCCTGCTCTCAGATTTCTGGTATAGATTTGTATGGTTCTGTCCAGATAACATGTTTTTTTTCTTTTCTTTTTTTAATCTTTTTTGTAGGTAAAGGGAGTGTGTGATTTCTTCTGTGGGGAGGTGGCTTTCTTGGCTCTCGGTAAGACCCGCCCTGAGTTGCACAGTGTGCAGGACGCTCTTGAGGAACTTTTCCCAGAAGCCTCCCATTACCGTGCAGATGCTCTGCGGGTCTGGGAGAAGAAACTCCGGCCAGCCCCAGATAAAGCTGCCAAAGCAGACAGCGGATACAGCGAGGAGACAGAAAACACTGGGAATTTAGAGAAAGAGACACTGCCAGACACACATAATGCCCAAGCATCTCAACATCCACACAAACACCAGAAAGGACGCTATATTTCTGACCCCCAGAATTCTAATAAGAAGAATTCCTGCAACAAACCTGTTCAGCTTCCCAACAACCTGCAGAAATTACGTGTTAGGGGAGGACTCAAAGAGAGAAAGCTTTCTATTATTGGTCCATTAAAACATAATGAAGTTTTGAAAGACACAAATATACCATCTCCTATATTGTGTGAAAGCTGCTTAGTGACAAAATCAAAACCTCTGGCTCCAGGACTGATTAGCACTCTGTCAGGATGGGCTCCTCTTCCTCCTGTGTCAAAGAAACAGAAAGAGGCGAAACAGTCAGATGATTGTAAGTCCCCCACACCTCCTCCAGTCAGCAGTGACAAGGAGCAGAGCTCTGTACCATCACAGCCTTTAGCTCCAGCTCCTTCAGTACACACAGAACCCCCAGTCACAGACACCTACATCCTCCCAGATGATAGGGATCTCACCTTGTCCGACATTGAGCGCTGCTATGAAATCGGACGTCTGGTTGGAGATGGGAACTTCGCTGTTGTACGGGAGTGCCGGCGTCGTGACGACGGCCAACCTGTCGCCCTGAAGATTGTGGAACGCTCCAAGCTGATTGGTCGGGAGCACATGATGCAGAATGAGCTCAGCCTCCTAGGTAGCCTGAGACACCCCCGTATAGTGAGGCTGCTGGCCCACCACCATACTCGTACGCACTCCTACCTGGTGATGGAGCTAGTGAGCGGAGGAGATCTGTTCGAGGCCATCAGTGACAGAGGGAAGTTTTCAGAGGCTGAGGCTGGACTGATGGTTTTGGATGTGAGCGAAGCGCTAAGCTACATCCACTGCAGGAGCATCGTCCACAGGGACCTAAAACCTGAGAATTTATTGGTTAGTATCAAAGCAGATATGTTATAAAACAGTTGGAGTGAGATATTTTAGGCCTACAGTATCTTGCAGAGGCTTTTTGAAATGTCTCCATTACACACAGACACAATTTACTGACTTTTAATGTAAATTCATTGGATAGAAAAACCTAAGGATTTAAGTGCAATGCAGATTTTAGCTTTTCAGGCAACATTTGCAACTTTTCGCCTCTGGGGGCACTAGACCTGTAACCTTTTACTCAAGTAAAAATGTAAAAGTACTATTTTTAAAACTTCTTCAAGTATAAAAGTAAAAGTAATGCAGGGAAAACTGTTAAGGACAGATGCTTTAAACTTTATACTGGTTACTACACTACCCTATTGAAGAAACAATTTTCTACAATTCTGGATGATAACTTATACTTATTTTTCTTAGTTTTATAACTAATGGTAACAGTGTCAAAATTAACTTTGCATCATCTTGAAAAACTATTTTCTTTTGGTATGTTGGAGCAGTACAACCAAAAGAAATTAATTGTCTGGAAGAAATACATTATTTTGATGTTTTTTTTATAAACCAACAGGCCATAAAGAAAATGAGCTTAAATAAAACAAAACTAATGAGGCTATTTTTTTTACAAAGTAAGGAATAGAAAATAGAGATAATTGCAAAAAAGAAAAAAAAAAGGATAAAAAAAAAGGAGTAGAAGTAAAAAGTTGTCTAAAAAGTAATTACTCCAGTAAAGTATATAGTCAAATTTTCTACGTAAGTAGGGTAACAAAATATTTGTATTTTTATACCTCTTAATTAGGCTAATACTTGGGTTAAAATTTAGGCAGCCTTACTTTAAGAAAAGCAGGCCCATATCATAATGCTTCCACCACCATGTTTCACCTTGTGTATTATTTATTCAGGGTAATGTGGGATGGTTTCTGGGACACATTCCTTTTTTTCCATTTATGCCAAAAAGCTCACCTTTTGGCTCAATGAGTTGTAGCCCGCTCCAACCCGGACATATAATGCCTTTCTTTCAACAATGGCTTTTTTTATTTGTTCATATAGAACAAATTTTTGGGGGAAAAAAGGTAATATTTTCCTGTTAAGATATTCTCCCACCTGAGCGGAGTAGCTCCTCCAGAATTATTATCTATGTCTTGAATTTTTTTTTTCCATGAATACCTTTTTCCTTTTTCTCCAGTCTAGGTGCATAGTCACATCTTTGTAGATTTGTAGTTGTCTAATACTGTTTACACGTTCTGATGATGGATTAGTTGAGCTCTAACAGTCATCACATGAGTTGGTTGGTGTTTTATAACCTCATGACACTTCAAGCGTTTCCACTTCTTCATTTATGACTGCCAGATTCTAAACGACACACATGAAGAAAGGCTCTTTTTTGATATCTATGTAACATCCAAATACATATTAAAAGTACTGTTTAGAAATTGTTTTTGTTTTAAATCTACAAACCATGTGAATTTTTCCAAAAATTTTTTCATCTCTTATCCACATTATTACTTTTGCATAGGACTGTAAATCTGTAGGACCATGAGTTAAAGCAGGAAGTTGTATTATTCTCTCCTCAGACACAAATAGATGACGATCAAAGCTCTCCTTTTGTTAATCCCACCCAGCCTGGTCTTGCTATCTAGTTTCCGTTCTCATTCGCCTGGTTCTGCTGGAGATTTCTTCCTGTTAAAAGGGCGTTTTTCCTCTCCACTGTCGCTACAAGCATGCTTAGTGTGAGGGATTGCATTCGAGTCAATGAGTCGATGCAATCAACTGGTTTTCTTTAGATAGAAAACTTTAAATCAATTTGACTGTATGATCTGGTTGAACTGTAAAGTGCCTTGAGATGACATGTGTTGTGAATTGGTGCTATATAAATAAACTGAATTGAATTAAAATTGAATTGTCTCTCAGATAGAGAAAGTAACTGCTGGCATGGATCGGCTGAAGTTGGCAGACTTTGGCCTGGCAATGGTAGTAACAGAACCAGTCTTCACCATTTGTGGAACACCAACATATGTGGCTCCAGAGATCCTCTGTGAGACAGGTGAGCTTCTTTAAACACTTTTCTACACTTGAATGCGAGTCTGGTCATTTTAAAGCTCTTCATGGTCATCCTGTAGGGTATGGATTAGCAGTGGATGTTTGGGCTCTGGGGGTGATTCTCTATATCCTGCTGTGTGGCTTTGCCCCATTTCGCAGCCGGGATCGGGATCAAGAAGAGCTCTTTAACCTTATAAAACAAGCAGAGCTTCAATTCCCTTCGCCCTACTGGGACTCTATCTCAGAAGGTAAATCAGACTTGAATATTGTCATGTAAAGATGAACAATCAGTGTCTATGTTTTTACTTTTATGTATACATGGTATATTTGAAGCTGTGTTTTTTATTTTTGCATTTGAATGTGATTTCATTGATTTTAGAAAATAGTAAAGACCAGATCACCTAGTTGATTAAACCTTAGAATTGCGAGAGGGCGTACCTTTTTTTTTTTAAGTGAGTAAGAATCAAACCGCTGGAATTGTAAATATTTATAAGTCCAACCTAATTTCTATACATTCTGCTATATTTATGGTATTGCAAAGTGATCTTTATCACAATTTCTCCATGGTTTCTGAGGATTTAAGAGTTTATCCTCAGATTTAAACTGTTTCACTTTTATTTAGTTCCTCACTTGTAGCATCAAGTACCTGATAATTTTCAGAGGAATGCTCAGCTCTTTAAACTCAAAGAACGGACCAAGTCTTTTGTCTACAAACAACAGATTACTTAGCAACAGATTACTTGGATTATTTGGCATATTATTACAAGCAGCTATTTGTATTAATTTTATGTAATAATTAATTACATTAATTTATATAAAAAAGCATAAAAAACCCAGTTTGACAGAAAGATAATTGTATTTTTACACCATCAAGATGATTGGAAGTACTAGTCAATGAAAACTTACCATAGGAGTAATTAAAAAATTTTCTGGTGACTTTTTATTTCAACAGAATATTTTTCTCAGAAGGTCATTTATAATAATGAAGCATACCATTTTTCCAAACAAAGAATGATGTGCTTTATTTTGGTATGTTTTAACTGTTTGAATACAATGCCTTTTAAATCATATGTATATACTAATCTACTTACTTGGGCTTGTACTATTTGCATCCATTTTTAAACAGGTTATATGACCAGGTGCAAACAAGGATTTAACAAAATAAAAAAATATTAAAAAGCAGAGAAAAGTTAAAAACAAAAACATAATTGAGACATCTTTATAAAATATAAATAACTGATACATTTTAAGAACTCACAAGACAATGTGACTCACTGGGGGGGGGGTCATTTTTATATTAGCTTTAAAACTTTACACTGTTTAACACTGTGCAGCAAATATCATTACACAATTCGATATTTTCATTTTTTCTTTGTGGACAAACAGATGCCACAGGTCTTGTCAGATCTCTGCTCACACCCGATCCCACATTAAGGCTGACAGCAGAGCAGACCCTACAGCACCATTGGGTGAAGACTATGGCTTCAGCCTGCAGCCAGAGGGCACTCTCTGGCAAAACTAAAGGAAATCATGTTGCTTATAAAAAAGTAATGCAGGGAGTGGAGAGCCAAACTCCAGAAAACGCTGCAGAATCACTGACAAACCAAACAGCCGAACACCCTGGCACTGAGACGGAAATAACCTTCAAGAGACATAATGAATTTACAAAAAGAGGCCAAGATCAGAACACAAATCCACTGGTACAATCTGAAGACAAGAGCTGCATAGGCATTGAAGCTTCCAAGAAGAGAGAGCAAACACCTTTAGCTGATACACGTCGTCAAGAGAAACCAGAAACAGTATCTGCAGAGCAGCAGAAAGGCAGAGCAGCGACTCCTCCACAACTGAAAACAAGCCTTCATCCCAGATTAAACTGCAGTCCAAACAGAACAGAGAACAGTAAACCAACAGATTCAGCATCTCTAACCAAACACCAGGAATGGTAAATTGCCAACAGCATCATACTCCATCACCAAGACCAGAGGCTAAGTGTTTGGCTATCCAGCAGCTCTACACCTCACATTAAACGACACTGAGTCACCACAAACAGATGACTCTAAAGCACAATAAGGCCAATGGTCTAAACATTCAAGCCCTGTCATGAGCGGAATTTCTATCAGTTTGATTGTGTGATTAGATCAGGACAATCTTTCTTTGTTACAAACAATAGCCTTGATTTTATTTTCGCAGTTGAAGTTTCGGACGAATGAATAAAGTCTGATTGATGAGATCAATGTTTAGACCATTTGTTCTCCGTTTAGGAATTAATCATGGGATGTTGTTTAACGGCTGAGTCTCTGTCCAAACTTGCAAATTTAGTCCGTAAACATGAAGCATGTTAACTTGTGTTGTGATAACATTTTCAAGTATTATTCTTACATATTTTACATTTATAGAGACATAAAAGTGCAACCTAATAGATGTTATTTTAAAAGCGCTTTATTTTAGGATTATTACTTCTAAATTGAAAACATAAATTCTACTAAAGCGTCCTTTACCAAGGGTTTGTTTTTTTATGTTGTGACATTAAAGTACTACTGGTTTGACTTTGTCCAAATGACACTGGTAATGTTAAACTAAATGTGTAGTAAGATATTGTAAACAACGCTGACTGTTGGAACAGGCTCTGAACACATTGAGCCACTGGGTTGCATACCTAGGGGGGGTATTGCTCTCCTGCCATTCCACACAGACCAAATAGGGCATATCTCTCTATCCAATGAGGACTGGTTAATCCTGTCCCTCCGACTGCAGACAGCTGACATTCTGACATCCTGCCCCACCCAGCCAAAAGCACTTTCACAACCCCCCTCATACCCAGGCCAGTAGACTTCCGCAGTCTTTGTGGTTTCGGTACCATATATAGACTATGTAAGGGACATTGGTAGTGAATGATAAAGCTTATCAATGCCTATAGTATGCCAAGTATCAGTGCTATCCTGCTTTTCTAGTTAGATCTTTTATGCATCATCAAACCATGCATGCAGAGAATTCCTTAAAGTTAGTCAAACCAGTTTAAAAGACTGTTATAAGCCCTTCAAATGTGCAAGCCACAAACCGAAACATTAGAAATCTGATTTGGTTGTATGTTTAGCAGCTTGTTGAAAGCAATCCCTCTCTAGAATCATCACTGTCATACACTGGCAATGTTTTTTTTTTTTTTTCTGTCACATATGCAGTCATAATAAGAAAAAACAGAATGGAGATCAGCTTCGTTGGCTAAGATTGTGTGCACAAACTAGAGAACTGATGCATTTAAAACGTGCAGACCTGTAGGAAGAATTATAAAAACTTAAGAGGAAGTATTTAATAATTAAACTTTATTGATTTTACATTGGAGAAATTGACCTCTGCATTTAAACCATCCCCTTGGGGAGCAGTGGGCTGCCATCGTGGGCTGCCGGGGAGCAATCAGGGGTTAAGGGTCTTACTCAGACACCCAGAGTGGCAGTGGGTTTCAAGCTCACAACCTCAAGATTCCAAGCTCTATACCCTAACCACTAGGCTGCCACTCCCCCATATGTAGAATGAAAGAAATAGTACCGTATGTAAATCATTTTTTTCATACATAAATACAAGTTGTAGTGCTGACATGAAAAAAGTGTGACCAGTCTGCGTCCAGGATGTAGGGGGGTCTACAGAGATGTTAGCTGCTCCTTTGAAAGGGAAACTCAGCCCCTATATTCTCTCTAAAGATTTATTTGTTTTTTATAGTTTGGACCAGTTCCTGTTTTCTGAATGAGTCACAACCACAGTTACTGCCAAATTGTAGCAATAAAAGTGCTAATTTGAGAAAAGAACTGTTTTTAGAAGTTTTTCCCCACTAATTAAATATAACCTGATTAGTATTCACTTTATCTAAAAACAGTGTTTTCTGAAACATATACACTTTTGTTTGTAAAGAACTGTAATAACTGAATATGATGTATACATTTTTTATTAGCGGATAGTCTGCTGACATTGAGAGATTTAGCCTGAAATGCACATTAACAATACATATATACAGATTTGAAATTAAAATAGTTGAAAGTAAGGGGTTTTGTGTACTTGTTTAGATAAAAACGAAATAACTAACCTTTTAGATGCATTTGAATGAGCTGTTTAATAGTCTAAGCAAGATCAAGCACAGTGATGAGGATATAACTAAATCATTATTCAATTTATGTAGACTTTATGCTTTAGCAATAAGTAGTTATACTGTTGTTGTAAATTATATAGTAGAAGACTGAATCTGTTAAGCTAGTTGCAGAAACCTCATCCCTGTGAATGATAAACAAAAGCAATTGTTTTTTTTTGTTTTTTATAAAAAAAATTGCATACATTGCAAATGTTAGAGCCTTTTTAATAAATGTGCACTGAGGTGTGTCGTCAACAGACCTTGGTAGTGTAATTTGCAATAAATTATGATTACATTTGCTCTCAGTCTGTTTATTGCTTTGTAAATATACTGTTTCACAGAAATCATCAGGTTCATTTAGGATATGAGATTGATATATTTTGTTGTGATAAATT
This sequence comes from Cyprinodon variegatus, assembly GCF_000732505.1. NCBI lineage: Eukaryota > Metazoa > Chordata > Actinopteri > Cyprinodontiformes > Cyprinodontidae > Cyprinodon > Cyprinodon variegatus. The sequence continues at coordinate 732,546 of NW_015150524.1, read as the reverse complement.
AAAACTTTCCTTTGTAACTTGTGGGAAAATGTAAAATGATATTTTTTTTAGATTTACATACTAGTTAACTGAAATGAATAATTTTAGACTAATTAAAAAAGAGAATTAAGCTTTTTTATTTAATCTTACAACAGTTTTTCATTAAACTAACAGTACATCAGTCTATTTCTTAAAGACTGTAATAACCGAGCATTCATCTTTTGATATTAGTTTATCTGCTGACAATTTAGCTCACTGAAATCTTTATTTAAATCATAAGATGTAGTGAAGTAGAGGTGGCATTAAAAACAAACTAAAAAGAAGTTTACTCTAAATTTAAGAGGTCTTCTCATTCTAGCAGAGGCATTTTGGCAGCTTATTAGGTTTTGATTACATTTAAACTACTGATCAAAGGTAAGGTCAATAACTCAAGTCATGTACTACCAAAAAACATTCTTCATTCAACCTGTAACATAAAAGCAACTCTCAAAAAATACTTTAACTTTTCTTAACTTTCCAACTGTTCCAGATGTAATCAGAAAAAAATGTATGTATGCTATTGTAACATGATCAAAATATTCCAATACTTTATTACTTTCATTTAAAAGCAGCTATTTACTGAAATTTAGATGTTTGTTAAGAAATATAATGTATATCTGCCCTAGATTCAGATAAAATTAGACAAAACAGTTTTTGATTGAAATAAATACATTTTTAAACAAGAAAATAGTACATTAATAGTATTTTATTTTTCTAGCTTTATAAGTCAGAAAGTATTTAAATCCTATGGGGATGAAGCTCAACTTTGTGGCTTTTCAGGTTTTGGTCGATTTTAAAGCCCTGGGAAAGATGCTCAGTGCGCATGCGCGTCTCAAACTCTTTAAATACCCAAGTCATCTGCCACAACAAAACATTCCTCTGTCAGCCAATTTGCGAGTGTAGCGTAGAGGCCCCCACCCCTGCGGATGCAGGCGCTTACCATTTACCTTTAAATGCTCGGCATGTGTCCCAGGCTTTCAATTTAGTACCTTCCTGAAAGAGAAAAGAGAAAAAACACGGTCAAGTCAGGAAACGGACAGAAAAAAACCCCCCACAAAAACAAAACAAAACAAAGATGGCTGTGTAGCCAGGGAGACAAGTCCTAACAGAACTCTCTCTCAAGCAGTGGTCATCGATAGGTTCTGTGTGTGGTCCGGTGGATAGACAGCCCGAGAGCTTAGCCGGTACCCGGAGCAGCAGGCAGGGACGCGGGGAGAGCAGCGGAGCAGGGCCGCTGGCAGTGACCGTCGTTACCTGCTGTCGCTGCGAATAACGGACAGCTGAGTGAGGCCGAGTTGTTTTTGTTCAGCCTGGGCTCTGGAAAAGGGGACTGCTAGACTCGCTGTAAGTCATCTGAACTAGTCAAAAATCTGATTAACTTGGTAGTTGCTATAAAATTTGGCTCATGTTCTCGTTTTCTCGCGTAAGAGTTGGCTTGTTAAACATCAACCTTCCTGTGCTCAGGGCTGTGTTAACTGACGTGTTAGCCTAGCTCACGTTAGCTCGACAGGTCGTAAGCTAACCTGAGCTAACCTCCATATTTTGTTTTCTTTCGGACCCAGCCTGGTCGGGGCAGGTACATATCTGGTAGTTTTGTTTTTCCAGGCGGCCAACACTATGTCTTCCCTGGAAGAAAGGGACGTGGGCGTTGCGGTCGCCCCTGGCTCCTCCTCGGCCGGCCTGGGGGTCGGGGCCGTGGGGGCACCGGGAGAGGCTGTCGCCGGGGTCGCGGCCATGCAGGAGGATGTCGGTATACGGAGAGAGGGGCCCGAGCCTGACCCGGACGAGCCGCCCAAAAAGAGGGTGAAAATACCCGAAGGGGAGTCAGGGAAGCTGGAGGAGAGACTGTACTCAGTGCTGTGCTGCACCGTGTGCCTTGACTTACCCAAGGCGTCTGTTTATCAGGTAAAGGTGGTGACAATCGCATAAAAAAAACACACTTCTTAACTTAATGTCAAGCATCAATAAATCAACTGAAAAACACAATAGAATCCCCCTCACTGTGTCCAAACCTATAATTCAACCTGTTGAATGTATGGACCCATCCAGTTATTGTTACAGATTCCTGGTCTAAAAAGGTTTTAAAAAGTGCCCATAGTGGAGATGCCAACCATGATTCAGAGTAAAGACAGTTCTTTTTTTCTAACGTTTTGGGTTAAATCCCTTTTTTTTTTCTTAGATCCACAGAAAAATGCAACATCCCCATTCTAATAACTTGGCCTCCTTAATTTCTTTGCTTTCACTTTGTCATTTATTGACCTCAAGTTTTGGTATTCAATGTCATGATACCGGACTTCAGACTTTGTTCTGATCTTAGTTAACCTTACATCTACAGAAGCACAATGTGACACTTTTCCTTATATTTATCTTGCAAATTAATCCTTTATTAAACTTACTTTTATTAACAATCAACAATTATGCATCAAGTGCATACTTTTAGTCCCCTCACTTGTACATAGAGTTGGTTAGGAGTTATAAATATTGATTTTTTTTTTTTTTTTTTAAACAAAGCAAGTACTTATTATCTAATCAAAGGAAATGTTTCCAATTTCTAACTATTAATAGTGGATTGATTAATCTCCACTTATCAATATGTTCATATTGATTTCAGATGTCTATATATATATATATATATATATATATGTAAAACGTTAGTACAAAATAATAATAAATAGTGATATTTGTAATAGACCTATTTATTATAGATTGTCATAGGTTCCTGTTTTTTTTTTATTAAACTTTATGTAGT
>NW_015150524.1:707040-729591 GCF_000732505.1 Cyprinodon variegatus | reverse complement strand
TTGGTTTGCATTTTAATTCATGCATTTGCATGAATGCATTTGCATTTTAACAGCAAATGGCAATAGGTGGCTTTCATGTAACAAATGTTGTAAAATAATCTACTAAGACCAGAAACTGATTAAAAATAGGTTTGCATGCATTACTCATGCCATGCCATGAAGAGTTATCTTTCCTTAATGTCTACTAAAAAAAAAATGCATCAATGAAATAATTAGTAATTTTTTGAAACGGGACCGTAGCAAACTGCTCACAACTTGTGAAAAATGTCCTCCCTGATTTTTGGAAGTGTTTTTGGCTTCCTCTGTAGAGCCTATCATGATGCCCTTTATCCATTCTGTCTTTGTGCCAAAGTGTACCAATGGACACCTGATGTGTGCCGGCTGTTTTATTCACCTCTTGGCTGATTCTCGTCTCAAGGAGGAACAGGCCACGTGTCCCAACTGCAGGTAAACCAGCTTTACTGTGGACACATTAAGATTCAGAGAAACGGCTTTTAAATTACTGGGATTTTATATCATTATTTTGTTCATGAATTTACTTTTTTATTGTTAAATTCATGCCAATTTCCTCCCAGTGCACGTAAACATATAAAGATCAATTTTATAAATAGGACTGTTTGGTCAGTTGCATGCAATTATATAGACGGTTTCTGGTTAACTACAGACCTTCTCTTATGTAATGTTGATTATTTTATTTTGATAAAGATTCCCTTCTGACTTTTTCCCCATTTTGTACTTTTATATTTTTAGTCGTTTCCTACCTGATTTTTTTTCCTTTTTTCTGGGCTTGTCAGAAGCACCAGAAAAATGTAATAATTTAATTTACTGGCATCAGTTTGTACCCGAGTCATTCCTTGTTTATTATAAGGAAAATATAGTTATAGAACTCTAGTAAATATTATCTAAAAGCTGCAGGTCAATCTTGGTGATTCTTGATATAATCAGTGTTATCATCAAGTTTACTAATGCAGATAATTCAAATCAAGATGATATATGGCATTCGCACATTTCTAAAGATTTATTCTTAATTCATTAAAACGTGAAGTGCAGAGAAAAAAAATCTGAGCTTCTGTCGTTAGGCATAAAAAAAAAAATCTTCCTCGGCTTATTTATCAAACAATAAAGGACACAAATGGATGTTAAGATACAGTAAGTGCAAAATGAAAGTTGTAAAACCTGAAATTAGTTCTTGGTTTGACCCTTCTGGCATAACTTTTTGAGATCCAATAATTGTATGAATAGAGATCTGCAGCGAAGAAGCAAATCAAAATATTAAATATAGTCTTGGTTAGGCCTTGTTTGGGGATTTTTAACAATGGATAACATTTTTACTAACTGTCAAATTAATGTACTGATCTTAGTTTTACAGAAACATTGTGAGCAAATCCTTTAATGTAGCAGCTCAGACGAATCCTTTGTGAATCTTTAAGATCCAATGAAGTGCAACTGAATAATATTCCTGAACTACCAAAAGACCTTAAGCTTTTTTTTTATTTGTAAATCTTTGAAAAATAAAGAACTTTCCAAATCCAAGAGATCATTTCTTTTTTGGATTTCTGTTTTTCTTTCATTTCAAGCATTTTTTTCCCACAATACAATCTACATATATGAATAGCATCTACACACATAAAAATAACTTAATTGTTTAGAGTTTGTGCTCAAGTCAGAATCCGTCTTTTCTTACTTGCAGTGAGATACTTTCTCTGCAGTGTTTACAAACTTGTATTACCATACTGCCGAATCCACAGATATTATTTATGCCTCTGCATTGACGTATGAATCATTGTTTCCTTTGTCCATGTAGGTGTGAGATAAGCAAGAACTTGTGCTGTAGGAATCTTGCAGTGGAGAAAGCTGTCAGCGAGCTGCCGACAGAATGCACCTTTTGCCTAAAGCAGTTCCCCCGCTCCAGCCTAGAGAGACACCAGAAGGAGGAGTGCCAAGACAGGTCCACAACTGCATTCACTCAGACATAAAAAAAGTCTCTTAAAAAAAAAAAGGTACATTAACGTTGATACATTTAAGATTTGTATGTTCCTTGGTTGATAACTCATACAGACATGTGACATCAGATGGATTTATTTAATCTGCAAGAATAAGAACAGCAAATTTATGAATATGAACCCATAAACCCTGAAGAAGTTTTACATTTTTTACCCATTGTTGGTGGTAACGCACCTGATGGTTGTTTGTAAACCTGTTATTAGACTAGAAGACAAGCAAAACAAAACCATCAATCAGACTTTAAGTCTTTGTTAATATGTTGTTGGTTTGGTTTATTTTTTAAGCATTTTATGTTCATTACCAGCACCAACTGGGGGTGTAACCGCTTCATCCGGGGTTGTAGATTCAGACTTGTAAATCTGTGATTTGTTCTTTTACTGCTGCTGAGTTGTAATGTAAGTTGTATTCTCACAGGTGAAACATCAGATGTGATGTATGAGTTGAAAACAAGGAACCAATACAGGTCTTACATTTATTAACATAAATGGACTTACATTTACAATGGATTCTTCTTAACAGTTATTTCACCGCTCATTCATTTTTGACACCTTAGCTCACTCACAATGTAGCCTGCAGGAGGATGTAAGGCGGATGGTCGTCCAGTGAAAGCTTTGCAAACTGACTTTTTTTCTTCTGTTAAAAAAGCGTTGCAATAAAGCCAGCTGGTTAAACCATGAAAAGCCCAGCAGAAGAAAAGCTGACTAGATAACTTGAAATGGTGTCTGCTTTGAAACTCAGATGGTTTCAGTCTGGTTTTCTCCTCGCGTTGAATCACGCACACTGACTCAATGCAATCTTTAATGCAAGGTAGGGCCGGACAATTTAACCATAACATGTTATCTTTGATTTCTTTCTTACAAAATCCAATTAAGGTTTGTTTTTGCTCTCTTAAGTACCATAATAGCAATGACCGACATTACTTTTAAAACGTAGCTTTTATTTAAACCATCATCTCTGTGATGTGACCTTAATTTAAAGGGCAAAATGCTGGTTAAAAAAAAAAAGTTTCTCATCTAACAATGAAATTATAACATACCATAATAAATTATTGCAGCTAGTGATGTTCAGTGTTAGGCACGTTACTTTGAAAAAGTAATTAGTTATAGTTACTAGTTACTTCTCCCAAAAAGTAACTGAGTTACTAACTCAGTTATTCCACAATAAAAGTAACTAGTTACTAGTAAAAGTAACTTACTTTTGCGTTTAAACTATGTAGGCATTTCAAAGATCTGTTTTCGTTTGCCAAATCTGTGAATCTGTGATTGACCTCCTGGTCTATTTAGAAAAAATGTACATCTGCATTTAGCTTGATTACTTAGTCCTGGCTTTACACAGCAGCACCTATTGAATCTGGCTTGGCCTTTGTAATACGAATGAAGCAAGGATGCACTCATCACGCTCCTGTAAGCCTGGCTTTATCTTTAATCCTCAAATTTCTGAAAAAAGCCTCTGGAAAAGTTACTGATCATACAACCCATGTGAAACACTTAGTGGGCTGCCTCCTCCTGGTAGGTTTACTACTGTTCTGCTGTTCTCTCCATAGGTGGATGATCCCTCTGCGGTTTTATGGAGTCAGTAAACCATAAAAGTAGCTATCTAACAGTTTCCATGGTGATGGATGTCAAAGATTTTTTCATCTCTGTTTCTTTAGACCTTTCGGTTAGGGCATGATCCGTTGCTTTTTATTGCTCCTACTTCCTGTCGTCAAACAGGCTCTGTTTAAAAGATTGGCAGTTCTTTTTCAAAGCGCTGAATAATGACAGACCTTTTCCTCCTAAAAATGCTACTAACTATTTTGATTCCAGGAGAAAAATATTATCTTTTTCTTTTGAATGAGAAAATGTTTTATTTTTCTGCTAAATATGATGCAGTTGCATTGTAAATGTACACATCTTAATATATAGTTTAATTAAGAAATCCTTGTATTCCCTTTAATTATATACAGTAATAATGCAAAAAGCATAGCCATTCACTGAAGGATAATTTAAAGAAGGCTTATTTGTATTAACTGTTTTTTTTACCACCTATCTACTTAACAGAGAGAACTTTTTATTTTGTATTTAATAAGATGCTCACCAAATCACAGCATCCAAGAGTTAAAATGATAAAAGATTGAGGAGATAAAATGCTGAAGAGATTTTAAAGCATACATTAGTCACAGGTGAGTCTGAAAATGTGCTAGGTCGTTTCCATGGCAAAAGATGACCCAGCTGTGACGAGAGGCGCGCCTGTGAGCGTCGTTATGAGCTGCAGCAGACTGCAGGTGGTTTTCAGTCGGGTCAGACGGAAAATGCAACCGGCCTCCTGTCAGAAGGCGGCGATGACAATCTTCACATTTAGAGAAATGCTGTGATCAACTCCACCTTTAATTTGCTGTAATTATAACCACAGACCGCAGTTATTTTTGTTCTGGTTGAATTGGGCAAGGGAAGAATTATGCAAGAGCGCCTTTAATTACCTTTGGCTCACTGCAGAGACTAAGTAGCACCTTTCAGATTCATAAAATACGTCATTTTAGTTTTAGAGAAGAACAGATATTTATTAAAATTCACCTTTATCCATGGTGTAATTGATATGAATCAATGAAGCTTTGCCCTTATCCTAACACTACATTCATTTGTTGCAGTTCACTTCCTGGGTTAATTATTACCTTTCATACCCTTAACTTCCAATCAGTGAAAGCGTCCCATAGTCATTGCACAGTACAGGATCTAATTTATATCAAACATCATCCGTGTTTTGTTGTTTTTTTCATCACTCGCTGCATCTGCATGTCATGTTTTCAGGGTGACGCAGTGCAAGTACAAGAGAATCGGCTGCCCCTGGCAAGGCCCGTTTCACGAGCTGCCGGCACACGAGGGCGAGTGCTCTCATCCGACCAAGACTGGTACAGAACTGATGGGAATACTGGGAGAGATGGACCAGAGTCACCGCAGGGACATGCAGCTTTATAACAGTATCTTTAGCCTGCTGTGCTATGAGAAGATCGGCTTCACAGGTACCCCATCTAGATAGTTTCTGCATATGCATATAATCTGGAAGCTTTTCCGCTCTCCTTATTACTGTTTATCTCTTACTTATCTGTCTGCATCCTTTCAGAGGTGCAGTTCAGACCGTACCGCACTGATGACTTCATTACTCGTCTGTACTATGAAACCCCACGTTTCACTGTTCTCAACCAGACGTGGGTACTGAAGGCCCGGGTCAATGATTCAGAGCGCAATCCCAATCTCTCCTGCAAGCGTACGCTCTCCTTCCAGCTCATCCTCAAGAGCAAGGTATATGTTCCTTTTTTTCCCCCAGCTTTTATTGTCATTACATTGTCGCAAGTACAGAGCAACAAAATGAACTCTGCATTTAACACATCCCAGTGGGCTGCCATTGCACAGCGCCCGGGGAGCAGAGTGGGGTTAAGGGTCTTTGCTCAGGGACCCAGAGTGGCAGTCTGTGGGAGTGGGGCTTGAACTCAGAATTTCTGGATTTCAAGCTCTATGGCCTAAACCTTAGAACGCCACCCAACTGCTCCCTCCATTTTACTTTCTACATGTTTGCTTAATAACAGGGGCTCCATGCACGTTTACTGCAAAGGTTTGAATTGTAAGAGCAATAAGGTCAGACTACCTTAAATGTGAAGAAATTTTATGCTCAATGGTGATCAAAGATGAAGATAAGCTGGTTTCCCTTGATTGCTCTGACTGGTAACCAGCTTATTCATTCATTCATTCATTCCTGAGTCCTCCATCTTATTGCTTTCCTTATTTTATTCCGGGTTTTTTTTTTTTTTTTCTGTTTTTCTTTCTATCTTCTGTTGCTGGTGTTTGTTTCTATTTATTATCGATTTTCCATCTTGTGTTGCACTGTCCTGCCATATTATTTTTAAAGAAAATCCAAATTAAATGTCCTACATTCCAAATATGAGAGAACATCTGTGATGGAGCATCTCTTCATGTAATGGTTAGAAATCTTACAATATGGGATGTAAACATGTTTGGGTGGAATAAACAAAAACATCAGACTAGAGAGTTGAGCTAAGCTGGTTAATGCAGCTAATTTAAGAGGTGGTGGAATCTCCTTAGAGATCACACTTCTTTGTGCGTAGGCCTCCAGGGACCAGGAGGCAAGTAGCGGCTGGCTGGCTGCCTTTTCCCTCAGAGAAACACGGAGCGATTCGTTCTTGGTGCGGTGTGATGTGGGCGTGTCCCTGCAGCCATCCTTCTCCTTCATTAGACACATGACTCTGATAAACGACTCCAGGTTCTCCACTAGCCTTCAAATGGCTTCACTCCTGAGGATACGGATATATAATGATGCTTCCAGAGTCAGACATACATTTTACAAAGAGAAAATACAAATAGAGAAAACCAAGTCAACTACCAGAGATTTTCTAAATAAATTAGCTCTTTGGAAAAAGTTCTTATCAGTGTCATATTCTTGATTTTTCTATTTGAAACACGATTCTTCATGACTGCATCCAGAGTCTGTGGCTACATAATTAATCCCGTGTTTAAGCAGCTGACCTAACCAACAGATAGTAGCTAAATGAGATTAGCAGCAAATGATACGTAGCGGCCAGCAAACAGTTCAGCTCCCCAGTGTGGATGCCACCATTAGCTAACATTAGCTGAACACTTCGGGATGAGTTTAGTAGATAATTGTGCAGTTTGTAAAATATCAGAAATGAAAGTGCTTCGTAGTCGAAACCTTTTGTCCACAGATTTGTACCTACCACATCATACGATCCAAAGCTGCCCTGTTGTTGTAAGATTTACACCTTGCACCATCTTCAGGCACTAAAGATAGATGGATTATTTCAGACCACCCAGCTTTTTTAGCACTACAACCTAATAATTGGTCCACTGTGCAAAGAGGATAATTTAAAAAGAAACTTCAGTTGTGGCTCTAAATTTGTGGTCTGACGCTGCTATAAGGCAGGTTCAATATCTGACAGTGTGACAGCTGCTATAAACTATGTCTACCGATCAGCCAATAGAAATGCAGCTGCTGCTTGAAGCGCCCCACATGAAGATCCGATAGAGAAGATGAATGCAAGGCGTTCAGATGTCGTATTTGTACTGTTCTCCCATAAGGGTGAGATGTTACATCATACCTCCAACTCGCCTTGAAAATAACATCCCAGTCTGATCTCTTTCCCCCAGAAAGACGCCGTGTTTCTGCCCTCATAGATGGATGACACCTGATGATGAAGTTAAATATTGCCGTATGTTGTCACCATTTTGGTCGTAAGCTGTAGCCGTACAATTTGCATACATCAAACTTGATGCTATACCAGATTTTTTTGAAGATCCGTGCGACAGACAGGCTTATTAGATCGCACAGTGTAAGACGGCCATAAACACACTGTATTATTAGAGCTCTAGACAACATAAACATAAATTTAGTTCATAACCGAACAAAACATAAACGCAGTAATGGATTCCTAACAGCGTAAAAAAAAATTAAACTTCATTAAGATCTCAAAGATGTAGATGTTTCCCTTCATAGTAAGTTGCTTAATGTTGTTTTTAGGAGCAGCAAAGGGAGTCCTCTTGGACTTCATTTTTTGTTACAACTTCAATTTGTTCTGTACGATACACTACGACAAAGCAGCACGCTATTGTGAAAGGTAAGAAAAAAAACCAACTTCTTTTTGTTGTTGTTTGACAAATGAAACAACAGTTAAAGGTTCCCAGGATGGATTTTCTGCTTTTCTAAGGGCGTTAAGTTTTCAGCCGAAGTAATGAGATGCAGTTCAGAGGGAATTCTAATTTTCCCCACCCGCTGAATAAATTACTCACTATCTGCAGTAGGAAAGACATTAACAACTTTTTTATTGTTAGTCATGGTAGGTCTTGGACATTATGGGATATTGCACATGATATGGTAAGAAGAGCCATTTTTTGAAGTCTTGCCACAGATTCTCCTTTGGATTTGAGTTTGACTGAGTTGTTTTCAAAAGAATGTGATTTGATCTTAACAAATATCAGCGTAGCTCTGACTGTTTTAGAATGATTGTGTACAAGAAGGTGAAAGTCTGTCCCATCTTTAGCACATCCAGTTTCTCACCTTTCACAGCAGTTTTTGTTTACCAAAAAAACAACTACAAAAACAAAAAAACAATTTCTACACACGTTTGTGGTCTTCCTCTTGCACGCAGGTGAACTCTGCCCTGGAGTGCTCCTTCCTGCTCCTGAAGGGGCCGTACGACGACGTGCGGATCAAGCCGGTCATCTACCACCACTCCTTCAGCAACGACACAAACGAGACCGACTACGTCCCTCTGCCCATCTCCGACTCGGTGGAGTGCAACAAACTGCTGGCCGCCAAAAACATCAACCTGCGCCTGTTCATCTTCCAAGTCCAAAAATAGAGACCTCTAGAGAAGGAGGAGGAGGAGAGGGCAGAACGTCGGAACAGTGAAGGAGAAGAAGCGTGTGGATTGAAGGCTAGCGTCAAAGAGAGGACGTGATGATTAAAGAGACGCCACTGAGCCATTGATACCTCTTAACGCATACAAACACACATCCATGCACCCTAGTCACAAAACACCTAATAAAGCAGTTTCTTTTTTTTTTTACCCAATGGTGAGCTGGTTCGCTCAAGTAAAGCTAGGAGTTGCTGTGAAGAAAAGACGGGTTGTGTGGAAACCTGGGGAGTGAAGGACAGACAGGGTGGGTTGGTGCGTACCCGTGGTTTGTGGGTGACTTTTCACTTCGGACGCCCGCAGACCAAGGTCGCACACGTCCGATTGTGTGTTTGTGTTGGATGCTTTGTGAATGTTTGAGAACAAAAAAAAAAAAAAAAAAAAAGATGAGGTTGAGGGCCACGGCGTGCAGCCGGAGCTCGGCTGGCATGTTGAAACATCCCAAAGACAGGTGATAATGTGAAAACAGAGCGACTGACTCCGCTCAGCTGTTATTTAGAGGTGTGAATGGAGGTGGGAAGCAGAATATGTGTGTTTTATCTCCCCGCTTCCCTCTGCTCACCAGATTTTTTTTTTGTTTTCTCTCTCCCCCTCCTTCAACACCTTTCCAATCATTTTTATGTGCGATAAACGACTGCAGTACTCCACCACTGCCCCCCTTTCTTCTATCCTTCAGGAGGAGAGACGGCCGGGCAGCGTTTAGTTCTCAGATTTTCCTCTGTTCTCCTGCAGCCATTGTATTTTACCTCCAAAACTAACAGCCTCTTTAGTTAAATATTTAAGTACCTATGACCTCTTTCCTTTCCTTTCTGATTGAATGTTGAGTTTTACGAATGATCGTTTACGCGTGTAACAGATCATAGCTGTGGCGTCCTGGTGAAAACCAGCTCCAGGGCGACACTAGCAAGGCTGGACCACAAACAAGGCATTCAGGGGCTTTACTGTGTCCGTTGCTTTCTGTTAACTAAACGGGGCTGTGTGTTTTTTTATTTATTTCACCTGTTTTACATTTAAGCATTTCTTTTTCTTTTCATGTTCTCATAGCAGTTTCTTTAAAAAAACATGTTTTTATGGAAGCTAGTTTAATTGCTCCTTTGAATTTTATCAAAAAAAAAAAAGTTGATTAAACTTTTTAATGATTTTTTTTTCTTTTCTCCCTAATTGAATATGGTTTTACCACAAAGTAAACGAACCACAGAAGATCTGAGGATCTATGGAAGAGATCCGGTGTGTATGTGCGTGGTTGGATGGGAACGAGGGGCGTCTGACCTAACGGAGACAGGTTAGAGTCAGACATACTTGAAGGAAAGCGAGACGATGTTTCTGATGTAGATTCTACTGTAAAGCCAGGTAGATCTCTCTCCTCCAGACCTCTGCTTCCTGTATTTGTGTGTTTTTGATGCTTTCATCTCTATGCCGGTGGACTCACTCATCTCACTTTGGCTGTACATGTGCCTTTTATTAAAGATGATGGAACCTGCACAGCTGCTTCTGCCTGTGTGTGTGACTCCGTGTCAAATGCTGGACAGAAATAGGCTCTGCAGAAAAAAGAAAAAAAAAACACCGGCCAGTATAAATTATGCATTCTGTGCCGCAGTTATGAAATCTAAATTTAATTTGAGGGGCTCGTGTGGGTGATGGATATGTTTCATTGGATTCGAAGGGAAGAGCATGAATCACGCAGAGTACCAAACTTAATTAGCTGGCGTTTGAAACAATAGCACATCAGCTGCTATTGCTGGGATGACAGTGAGAGCTGCTGTATTGCAGCAGAGCAAAATGAAGATTGCCTGAAGACCTGAAAGCGACTGTTTTCACATAATGACACCGTCCTGCATGTCTGTAAGAAAGCTAATTGAATCTGGGAAGAACTTGGGATTCTGGATATGCTTGAGTGGATGCTTAGCAGGAAAATAAACGCTGGTGTAAATAAAGTTAGTGGCGGTTGAATCTCATTTAGCTGCTTCAGGGGCTCTGTGATGCCTGCTGGCTCATTTTCAGTGATGGCTTAGTGGGGAAACTGCAGTTCAGCTAAGTTGTCACTAATGTGCCTTTACTACGAATATAGAGAATGTTTCTTAAAAAACACTTTTTTTTTTACATGTTATTTCTTCATTTTGTCTTTAAGGAACCAGTGTTTTTTTTTTCAACTTTTCTACATAAATATGTCCCTCTCCTTCAAAGTAGTGTAACACAATTGTTTTTTTTTTTCCATGTGATGCGATTGTTTTCCACTATATATTTTTTCCATGTTCTTTATCATCTTAGCTCCTAATGATCTACATCAGACATTGAGGAAAGTCTCTCCAACTAGCCTAATTTATCACTGATAATGATAATGCAGGGCTTTTTATGCCTGACTCTACCTAATCATATATGGATCAGATTGTGATACTGTGGTGACAGCTGTAGTTGAAAGCAGCTTTGAAGTCTAAATGGATTCAAGAGAATAAGTCCCAATAACTAGTTTTATCCAAGTGAAGCAAGAAGCTTCTGCTTTTTATTGAGGTAATGATGTTTTAAACCTAAGCAGGCAAACTGCTAACGGCGTACATTATTAGGCTGTAAGGAAAATGATCCTGTTGTAATTTTAGCATAGGTAAAAATGTTTAAATACCACTCCAATCTATTCATGAAGTTTAGAAAGGTTAGCTGAAGCAATACATACTGTTTAACACCAGGGGGTGCTAGTGTCTTGCAGAAGAGTAGGGAGTATCTTGCTCCTCTGCTGTCACCCTCATGAAAAGGCCTCATAAGTTCTTGTCAATCAAGTCGCTTTGTCTCTTAGTTTATTTTCCTTTTGAGTATCAAGGATGTCCAAAAATTTATATTTGTGAGAAATTAATAATTTTATCCCCTACCAACAGGGCTGTGTCTCTAATCTCCAGATTGCTGCTTATTGGTTTTACCACAAAAGGTTTATGGCATCTTCTGGTAATATTTCCACACATCATAGCTCCCTGTACTGCCAATGACGTCAACTTTCGGGTTGAGTAAACGGAGACAAAGAGTGATACAGTCATGTGACTTCATCAGTCAAACCATGGCACTTTATTCTTTTCACACAGTGCATTTCCTTAAAACACAATATATATTTATATATATATATATATATATATAATTTCATACCAATATAAAACTCCATTTGTGTATATAAATTATGCATTCAGTACAGCAGCTCTTAGATATTCTACTAAGCTTTGGTAAGTGGAACATATGTCTATGAGTGATACTATAGTGTGAGAAAAGCATACCCACACTGACAGGAGGAAAGGGGGGAGGGGGGTAAAGGTGACAGGGTGCAAAACAACATGTTTACGTAAAAAAAACATGTGAAAGCAAGTGAATTGAAACAGAAACCAAGGTATCGTCATTCCATTAATACTGGCCGTTCCAGGTTGTCGGTCTGAGGTTTGTGCAGCTACTGTGTTGAGGAGGTGGGGGAACCACGCAGCAATACCCCGCATCCCCGACACCCCCACTCCCTACTTTACTCTGGGGAAAGGGCACTGAAACACCTCCCTGTAGAGAGCAAGAAACATGCAGAATTTTGCAAAAAGCTTTTTTCTTTTTTTTTTTTAACTACTTAATGCAGCGGGGGAATTCTTTGGTTTACCTGAACTATGCTACACTGGTGGGAGGCAACTGGTGTGTAAGTCCCCAGCATGGGTTGGGAAGACTGCGGCACCCTCACAGCAGAGGGGTAACCTGCTGCACACAAATGGACAACTTGAATTATTAACAGCTGATTTCATCACAACTGTAACACGGAGCGAAAAAATAGTTAATTAGAAGAATAAATAAAAACAAAGTAATGTTTTTTATGTTGCATCTTGCATATATTAAAGGGAGGTAAACTTTGATACTATGGCCTTATTGCATTTCTTCATAGCAGAAAAGAAGCAATCACTGCAACTAAAGCTAAAATGATAAAGCAAACCTATAATAGCTCTATTAATTTTTAATCCTTCACATTTAGTAGTTTATATTGTAAAGGATAATGTTTCTGTTGCATTCTTCCTAAAATCAAGTCTCATTTGTTTAGACATGTTGCTTGGGAAACTTGTGGATTTGAATTTACTTGATTATCTCTTTAATAGCTTTAACTTGTCCTACAAGGCACAGAATAAACCTATAATTCATTTCTTAATGGTTGATGACTCAGGCTATTAGCTGGAATAACAACCCTGCAGTCAGCTTATCTATAGACATGAAAATAAATAGTATTTAGAATTGACTGATTTACATTTTCTTTAAAACACCAAAATAATATTGGACTATTAAAAGGAAAACTCGTGGTGAGAAATGTAACCAGGATGAGGAAACTGAACCTTGTCCTCTCTTTGATGCTAAGAAACAGCAGGAAAAGAGACCGGTTCACTGTGAGACCCTCAGACTACATCTCTGACAGTGTAACGGCCCCCTCCTCTACTGCCACGGTCGTTTGGTCCAAAACAAAAATACAAAACCCAAGAAAGAGAAAGCACCTGCTGGTTGTGCTGCTGCTGAGCTGCGGACATGTTGGGAGGGCGAAACTGGCCTGAATCCAGCCTGGGCTGAGGTAGGGTACGGGCCGCAAACATACACAGGCACCTAATGGATGATATCATCTCTGTTATAGAAAGATTTCCCAAAGTAAATTCTGACAGGAATGAAAAGGGACATGCCTGAGGTGAGGGTTGGCAGTAGTTGGGCTGGTTCAGAGGGACAGGAGCTGCATAGATGTAACCCTGACTGGGAGGGTAGATGGGTGCTGCGTCTCCTGCTGATGGGCAGCTCACCGTCACATGAGTAAACTGTGTGGAGAGATCTTCAACCTGTTCAGTCAGAGAAGAGGTTAGTACCATCACACACACTTGCAGATGAGTCATTCTGTGATACGTACTGCTGGGTATGGCTGTGTGGGAGTGACGGCCAACATCTGGGGTGCGGTGTAAGAGACAGACGGGTACTGAACCACCTGAGAGACAGAAAAACACGTCACTGTGTATCGTATTTGGCATGTATGACCTTATTTTTCATGATTTGAAATAAATAGTTACATCCTAGACTTTAAAGTTAGTTTAAAAGCTGCCCTCACTCTAGTCTAAATTCAATCCTTTTGGGCTTCTACTCATGTGTCCTACTTTCTTATGTCCATAACTTATTTTTTTACTTGCGCACTTCTTTTCTACTGTCTTACCCCACATGTGTCCTTTCCTTTCCTTTCATTTCCTTTCCTTTCCTTTCCTGCCTCTGCTGTCCCTCTTTAAACTGACACTATAGCGTGTGTAGTAACAATATGTTTGTGTGTTACCTGCTGCTGCGGTGGCAGAGTCTGGCTCCTGATTGGCTGCTGACTGTCTGGAGGGTTGTACACAGCAGGGGTCCCATCAGGGTTCAGGTAAGGCTGCCCTGTGAGGTTAAAGGTTAACTGTGAAGACCGGGAACACGCTTTTAATAGAATAGTGCCGTTTGTGTGTTTCCGTACCAGTAAGAGGGTTTACTAATATGCTCCCTGGTGGGATCCCTTTCTCTGGGACGTAGTTGTTAGCGGGCTCCTCGATGATGGGAGGAGGAGGAGAAGCGTGTGGACAAGAGGGCGGCAGTCTGTACAGTGAGATGGAGCCTGACAGAGACGTGACATGTAGCAGAATGTCAGCATAGGGAGGGGAAGCAGACGTCTCTAGGCTGAGCTAAAAACGAGCTGATCTGCAATAACGATGACGTTTGTTCCTCTCCTCAACATGTGAGGAAGACTGGGGGTGTTGTGTGAAAATTTACAGCTCTGGTGTGAAGATTTGTATATTGGAGTTTAATTTTCACACTAGAAGAAATTTAACTGCTTTGGTTAATTAGACTCTGCTGAATAAAACCACCACACATAAATTGAGTGATGGCTCTGAAGCCTGCGCCTCTTTTTCCCTGTGCACAGGTGTGGAGGAGTGAAGCCCCTCACCTCTGATGACTGTGTTTACACCTCCATGAGACGAGCAGCAAGTGCTGCAAAGCTAAATTAAACGTGTTGTTTTTTTCTACCTAAACCTTGAAATAAATACGCACCTGAACTTTGCGTATCCCAGCACTGGCCGGAAGGTTGGTGGGGTTTCACAGCTGGACTCGTCCACTGAAAGGAGGAATCAGACTCGGTGCTGCTCCAGGGTGGGGGCTCGTTGCCATAGCAATAGTCGGTCTCAGTGCTGCTCTGCTTGCTGCTGCCTGTCCAGCTGGAGCTGGAGTTTGCACGGCTTTTCCTGTGAGGCACATCCACAGTCTTATTAAAAGAGACGCAGCGATCAGAGCTGCTTCATCAGTGAGCTTATGAACCGTTTGTAGACAAATGATAAAATATATGCACAAAGGGACTCATATAGGTAATGCGATTGAATACAACAGATACAGAAACATATCAGCTTTCTTATTTGCATTAGTGTTTTTGACAAGGTACAGTTATCTCTGGTAATTAGACTGAAAGTCTTTAAGGTTGGAAGAAATCTAAACCATTCCCCCAATGTTTATCTCCTCCACAGATGTTTAAGTCAACACTCTGTCTGAGCAACCTTAAAAATCTAAATCCCTGTCTGCCTGCTTTAAAAAAATTATAAAATAAAAGCCCTACAGCCATAAAAAAATCTTAAAAATAATACATTACTTCCTGACAAAGAGAGCATGATTGATAATATGAAAAGATTATTTTAAACTTCACTGCTCATTACAGTCTATATGCAGCAAGCAATAAAAGGATCAGGCCCGTATCCATTAATCCATCAAGGTTTTTTTATTGCAGACTTTATTTTTCTTCCAGCAATTTTCAATGCTGACACAAAGGAAGAAAAAAAAAGATCTAGCTCTTGCCTGTTTCTGCTGCGGAGTCTGAAAAGCGCCAGCCGGGCTGACCAGATTAAGATGATAAATGGCTGCGTGTTTGCAGACAGAGCCTTACCTGAAGAGCTGTCTTTTCCTCTGGGTCTCGACATATGGATTGTACTCCTCCACGTCCCTGCGTGCACACAGACGCATATTAATGAGCTCATCTAAATATAATATGCTGAAAGTTACATGGAAAATATCCACCTCAGGCAAGGTTACCTGCTTTCTGCATGGACGCTCTCCTGAGTGCAGAGTGGCTGTAAAGAGGAGGGAGGAAGAGGTGCATAGGAGAAATTAGCTCCATCTTTTTTGTCGCTTCGTCTCATTTTGTCCGTCTCGGTCTCTTTCTCTCACCTCTTCGTTGAAGATTCGTTCTCGTGCCCGTTGGTACTCCTCTTCTCTCTCCTCCATTGACTTACTTTGCCTCTCAAGTAAAGGGTGGTGGCGGCCCTGTTTGGGAGAGGACATAAAAAAGGAGATGAATCAAGGATGGATTGTGATCAATGTCACCTATGAAGGTCTTTTTTTTTTTCCAAGAGCAAAATCAGACCTGATCGTCTGAGATATCCCTCTTTAATAGTATCTTTAACGGCAGGGTCTCTTCGGCCTTGTCCTTGTGAACCATGTCTGCAAAACGCTTATCTGGTCTAAAAGACAAATATTCAAATATAATAGTCCACAATAAAGGTAAAGCAGCCACAGGGAGACACATAGATGGATTATGTGCGCTTACATGCGCGTGTTGCTGGTCCTGTTGACGATGACAGACTTGCCTGTCTGGTCCACGTTGTGCTCCATCCCAAAGTAGGCGGCCACCCGATGCACCAGCATGCGGTGGTAGGACGACATCTGAGGGAACTTTTTAAAAGGACTGAGAGATGGAGATGAGATGTTACAACAGCTGATTCGTAGTGAATAAATCTCTACATTTGCTTCACTTGGACTCACCTATGGCTGTAGATGAAATCAGTCATGTCCTGCTCCAGTTTGAGCAGCGTCAGGCGGTCTCTGGGGTTGCTGTTAAGGGTGTCCTTGATAAACTGGTCCAGATCTATGCCGGTTGAATCTGTGTACTCCACGCTGGACTCTGAAAGAGAGACACAAAAAGCAGAGATGGAAAAATATTTAACCCCTGGAACAAAAATAGAGTTGGGAGGGAAAGAAGTGTTTTATGCAGACACACACCTTTGGACAGTGATGGTTTCTTTGGATCGGGGCTCTTCTCCCTTTCTTCATCTTTACTGGGAGTTTTCTTGTTTTCATGGCAGCTAGATGGGATGTCTGCTTTTAGGGACTCCTGAAACAAGATATTTAAAGATTAATTTCAGCACAGCGCTGAGGCTAAAGAGGAGGGTGGAAGATTATGAGACGTGAGAGTACCTTAGTTTCTTCAAACTCAGAGGACTCCTCGCTGATCGCCATGCTGCGTACTAACTTTCCTTTAGGCTGAAATAAAAAAAAAAGACAAACAAACATGCACAAGCTTTATTACAAATTCATAGGACCCAGATGGAATCGATATCCGAGCAAAAATGAGTAATGAGAGGAGGACACAACTGTAGCTTACCTTGAATTTTTTCTTTGGTATCACCTGGTTACAGTGTTCCTGCAGGCGAAGGGAAACAATTTATTAGCAGAACTTAAAAGACAAGTGATGCTGGGAAGAAAGATGAATCATCTTAGTGGGGTTAATTAGCAGTGTGTGTTGTTAAATGTCACTTACCTGCTGCTGAAGCATCTTAATGTCAGTGTGACACTCCTCACCCCCCTTCTGACTGCAGGGGGGCAGGCATGGCGACGGGGAGGGGCAGCTTTTTGTGTCACAGGGTTTTACAAGGACATCTGCACTCTTTATAACTGCCTCAGTCATCCTTCTGGACAAAAAAACAAAACAGAAAACGCACTCAAATAATGATGTATTTGCACATTTAATTTTGTTTTAAGGATATCATCGGTTGGATATTTACCTGTGTGGAACTGTTTACTGGAGAGCCTTACGAGTGAATGATTGGGTCATATATCCCATGTTCCTGCGGCGCAGAAAAAATGCAATTATCACGTCCTCCTCTCTGTAGGCTCCTTCAGTGGTCGATGGAAAACAGCCTGAAGAAATCAGAAAACACAAGAGAGAGGGGAAAAATTGTCAGCGGGTTTAAGGCAGGAACACCGCTGCCTGTTTGTTTCCAGCAGCTGTCGGAGGATAAAAGCCTGCATCCAGTCTTGGGATTGTTTGTGTGTAAAACGTTTGTCTCCACTTCCAGAAAGGCTAATTGCTGCCCTACAGTAGTAATTGTTTTACTGCGAGTGTGCCCTCTGTGTCTTCAGCAAGCATGTTATGAGCCTTCTGCCCGGAAATGAAACCTGGCGTGCGTACGGTATGTTTGTGCGTTGAAAGCCCGTCCTTGAGCTTTTCTTAGAAACAGCAGCTGTGGAGGAGAGAGAGAGAGGGAGCATCATCCGATCTGGCAACTGATATTCCCAGAATGCGGAGCCGAATCCCTGATGCCCCCCGCACCACCACCCCCGCGGTGAGACGATTGGAGAGACCAGAGCACATAAAGGAGGAGGGAGAAGTGGCATTCCAGCATCTTTTCTAAAACGGAGCGTGGTCTGCTGTAACACGCTGCTCTAGGGGACGCTTGGGCCCTGCAACACCTGAGAGGGAATAACGAGCTGAGAGGATGCCAAGTCCCACAACATGACTATTTAACAGCTGAATGGAGTTTACTTCCCGCTGGCATTTTAGGGAAACACAATGGCATAGATAGGAAAACATTTTTTACAATGAAACCATCGAAAACATACAGCTGAAAATTCCACCTTTTAAAATAAGAGTATAAATAAATCTCAGTTTTTACAAAGAAATCATAAAGCAGTTGGCTAGAGATTGGACCTGCCCAATCAATTGCATTAGTGATCAGCGATCAATACCTCCTTTATTTTAGCTTCTATAAAGCTGTCTTTTTTCAACTAACCAGAACATCACAAAGCTTAGAGACATATGCCTCGATAAATATTCTTAATTAAAGAATGTCTATCGGGACAAAACAGCATAAAAGAAAAAAAAAACTAAATTATGCAGCAGTTTCTTCAAAATTTAACCTTCCAATTCCATTTTTTCTATGGACCAAAACACATAAAACAGCACAGATGTGGTGCTGATTTACACTTCTTTACTTTTAAATCAGCGTGTGTGTGAATAGGTAAATGTGAATGTAGTGTAAAGTATTTTGGTCAAGTCCTCTGACCTAAAAAAGCTCTATGTAGGTACAGGCAATTTACCATTTATAAATCCAACAGGAAGCAAAAGAATTACAGGATGATCTGATTTTGTTCCGTCAAAACAAACATCCCTTTATCTTATTTTTATGTGAAGAAAACAACTGTATCGATGTATGTGCTGTTGGACAGATGTAAATCAGATTTATAGATCAAGCACTGTTGCAGTTTGTATTATTGATGAGTTTAATAAACAGCAAAGATTCAGTTTTTCAATTTTTCAACCTGATGATAAACACATCGGATCAGATTACTGGCAGCCTCTAATTGGTAAAACAAATCCACTGGAAGCCTTTTGTTTGGATCTCTAACCGCTGAAGTTTTGCAGTTAACAAAACACTAATAAAGATCTGAATCAGTGCGGAGCTCTACCACAGCCTGTGGAAAAGGAAATGGTCGAGTTGTGTAAACAGCCCAGAAGGACATAATAAGGTTGGCGGGCTCCCTAATGTGCTGTTGGCGAGTTCTTGCTGAGCTGTCTGTCAGCCAAACACACCAGCTCCATGTTCGCTGCCCTGTGGCCATCCCTGACCCCAGACCTCACAGAGGGAGGGGGGAATCAACGCATCTCCTTTAATTATCATGATCAAAGAGAATCTGGATGTAAAGCAGGATGGGATTAGATTATGCCTGTGCATTTACACCAACAGGAGATGATATGTCAGATGGCATTAGAAGAAAGACATGAGGAGAAAGGCTATGAAGCAGATGAAGAAGAGGGAAAAGGATAAAGAGACGAAAAAGCCTTTTTCAGAGGCTTTGAAGGTGAAAGAGGAATAAAAAGGAGGTGATGAAGGATGGAGGAAAAATAGAGGAACTGGTGATGGAGAGGCTTGCAGCAACACTTCCAGCTTCCAGGCTTTTCAGCCGACAGCAGTGAAGAGGGGATTAGAGCGCTGCCACCAGTTTTTGAGCTGAGCGCTGCAGAAGTGGCCGGCCGCCCGGGGAGAAGGTGTGACACGATCATTAGCGTGTGACGGATGGCGGCGGGAGGCAGGGAGCACCAGTTCCCGCTAGATCCTCATCCATCTGCTGCTCTCTCCAAAGCCCTTCGAAGCCACTCGCTCACTGGGAAACCTTTCTTCTGCGGCCAATAGCTTCGCGGTTCATCCACGCTGACACAGGACTGGGAAAAAAACGTCTCCAAAAGCTGCTTTAAGTCTTTAAACCTGCTGCAATCCTTTTTGCAATCAAGACCTCCAAAATAATCCACCAATCAAAATCTTATAGGCTGTATTTTGGTTGCTTAGACTTGCCAGCCTGAACTCTGTGGTTGTAAATATTTATATTCATATTTGCTTTCTGCAGTTTTCTTTATCATCCCCCCTCGCTCCATCTCATGAAAAGAATAAAACAAGAAATCCTCTCTGCCTCTGGTCAAAGAAGCTGCGGTTTGTGTTTTCTCTCTAAGGGTCTGGCTGAATCTAAATCAGGATATCATTTTTTTTCTCTCTCTATTCAGTCAGAGAGCTCATTAGGAAATACTCAGGAAGTGGTTTCCAAAACAATTATTGTGAATTTAGAGGCTAACCGTGACCCATAATGTCAAAGCTTTCTGTTGTCAAGCTTCTAATTGGGGAACAACAAGAAGAAATTTAGTGTCATCATTTCAATTTCAGTTTTGGTTGTGTGCGCATCGTTTTTTAAATTCTTTATTTTCTCTAAAAGAGTTTCGTTTTCGGTTCCTTTTTTCTGGTGAATCTTTTAGCCAGCCCTTTGCAGGGTAGAATGCATTATCTCACACCCCACTTTAAGAGGACTGAATATCTAAAAGAAAGTAGGTTGCACATGTGAGATTTAGGTTATGCCGTCCTGCCATCAGCACCTGGCCAGCCTCGTAAGTCTTATCACGAAGGTAACTTGTGGTTTTCACAGCTGCATTGCTCTGCAGCTGAAATCAAACCCAGGATAGAGCAAAAAGACGATATGCATAAGAGCAACTCAGCAGGGTGGCAAGATGTGCTGCTTCTTTTGCTAGAAAGGAAGGTCCCAAAAAAACTCATCCAGAAATGAATGCAAGGTCAGTGTCTGCAACACCAGAATGCAAAATGTGTTGCTGTTATATTTATAGCTTCCTAATTTTCATGTCTTTATTGTAATCCGGCCTGTTACTGTAGATGGACACACATGACTTAGATGACAGAAAGTGGCGAAGAAGAAACCACATTTTTGGATATTGATGAATGAATGTTCATTCAACATATAAGGGAAAAAACTTCCAGTGATTAAAGTAATGTTTTCCTACATATAACTATTGTTTTCATAGCATGCATATCATCTTCATCCTACTTAAGCATCAAAATAAATGTGAAAAATGATGATTTATCTTGTTGTTTTATTTATTGCATTGTTTTTCGTAATCATAAAAAAATGTAGTTTATAATAAGAATTTCTATTTATCGTGAAAATAAAAATGACCAGTTAATACTTAATGTATTGTCATGATTGATAACTTTCATTCTCTTTTTTTACTACTGTTACATGAAAGTTTTAATAGATTTGAAAAAATATAATTTGCAGTTACTTTGTGCAGTTCAGCGGTAAAAAAAAAAATCCTACATCTTTATGCAAGTGGAATAAAAAAAAGACGATTATTTTTATAAAGCATTATAGGACTGCAGGGACACACAGTAAAAGCCACCGTTAGTTCCCTTTAAAACAGTCTGCAGAGAAACTTGTATATGTTCTGATTACATTTAAAGTCCATATAACCTTCTCCCAGCCCAAAATACAGATATACAAAATTAAATAGCACCATCAAAAGAAAAAACTGTACATCTGTGAGTGTCAGCAGGGCATCCTGCAGATGCTTCGCGGTCCTTATGCATGTTTTGGGGTTTTTCTGAGCTTTGCATTGATCATTGGGTTCAGGAATTACACATCTCCATTAATTCCGCGTCTTATTTGTTATTTAATATGTCTAGTTATAACTAGGACCTTGTCTAGGACACATCTGATCTGTCTAAAATGTGTCCCTGGCCTGTTTATGAGGTGCCAGGCTTATTCCTCGCAGGGTGCAGGGGAACAGGTGGATCCTCTGCAGCTTCCTGTTGACCCGCAGAACCAGACGGTGGTCTAGTGTCGGGAAAATGATCTCTCCGCTCTGTTTGGGTAGGGGTGTGACCAGGAGCTGAGCTGAGCTGAGCTGACATACCGGCCGGGCTATTTTTACACCGAACCAGGAGGGAGCGGAGTGGACCTCCTGCTCCGGGACTTCACCGCGCGGCTCAGGCTGGGGAAATGATGCACAGCGTGGGTGGGTAGGTGGGGGGGTTTGTTTGAACCCACCAACAGAAACACACTTTGGTATAAGCAAGACAATTAGCTCTTAATTCAGCAGAAATAAAAAAGCAGAAGCAACTGCCACGATTGAGCCTGTGTGTTTTTCAGCGTAACCCCCTGGATCGCCTCTAACGGCGGAGAGCGGCTGCTAGCCGGAGGCAGAGCCGCTGTCACCTCACACGGTCACCTAAATATCGCTACTAATAAAACAACACAGAATAAGAAGAATAAAAACAAAAGGGTAATTTTAGAAAGGCAGGCTGCGGTCAGTGTCAGCACCGGCTGTCGGCCGCGTCGCAGTGCCACCGACCGTTAGCTTACCGTGAGATAACGCTCCACCGACGGGTTCTGCCGGTACAGTCTGCGCAGACCTCCGCTTCTTCACCCGCTGATGACTGAAGCAGTATGTCGCTCCTCCCCAGCCTTTTGCTCGACTCTGTGGAGGCAGGAGGAGCAGGGGGAGGAGAAGCAGGAGGAGGAGGATGGACCAACTGCTCCGAACGCTGAGCCACGCGCCACACACACACACACACACACACACACACACACCCAGGTAGTGAAGGAACGCACTGGAGCCCCGCAGCTTCAGCCCCTCCACGCGCCTGGAGACCCAGCTCCTCTGCAGTTTCAATTCACCTGCATCCATCTAACGTTATCTCTATTGAAGCCTTCAACCCTTAAGGGCAATTATAACACTCAGCATTGATAGACATCAT
>NW_015150524.1:703185-705585 GCF_000732505.1 Cyprinodon variegatus | reverse complement strand
CCATCGATCCATTCATCCATCATCGATCCATCCATCCATCATCGATCCATCGATCCATCCATCCATCCATCCATCCATCCATCCATCCATCCATCCATCCATCCATCCATCCATCCATCCATCCATCCATCCATCTGTAAATACACAGTGCATTATTCATTATATTAAAAATAAGTGCAGGTAGCCAAACCTTTAAAAAAAGCTTTGAGTTGACAGAGTGTGACCCAGATTGGATAATTTCAGGTCCTACTGTTCCAGATGGAAGGACCAGAGCAGGACAATGCTTTTTTAGAGCGTACCAAAGGAACGCTGAGAGTGATAAAATCTTGGCAGCGAAGGCGCTAACGATGCCGTTAGCGTGAAATATAACTTGACAAATATATTTATAAAACACCAGCCTACATTAGGATTCAATCCATCCATTATTTGAAATAAAAAATCCACACATTCTAACCGCTGTTATGATATAGCTGAAACTTTTTGCACAGTGATTTATATATTCTGGATTTATGCATACGGATTAGGTTAATATGTAAACCAGCAGAGTGTTATCGCAACAAAAGCAGCATTTAATTACAGAGAAAAGAGCTTCACACATACAGCCTATTGTGTGACAATAATTACACAGCCTATTATGTCAGTGTGGTTGTTTTACCTTGATGAATAGCTGAAATATGGCTGCCTACTTGTTTCACTCCATTTAGAGGCAGGGAACTGAAGAATCAATATGACTCTTTGCTCTATTGCTACTGCTGCAATTTTAAATTTGATCATGTCTTTCTTTTTATTTGATGGTTTAATTTGACTATAATTGTTATATATTTCCTGTTTCTAGTGTACTATCCTTATTTTTTCCCCCCTTTATTATCCTATCAAGAACTTTAAATTACCTTCTGACACTTACTACATAACTTCATTTTTTTTTTTTTTTTTAATGGAGGGTTACTTTAAGAACAAAGAGCTAGAATGATAGATTCCTACCTGAATTATTTACATGAATAGAACACATAAGGATAACTTGCTGTGCTGTTTTAAACCATCGTGCCAAAGCAGCACTAAATTATTCCCCCCATTGTTTCTCTGGGGGTTGCACTGTTTTAGACTTGATCACACAGCCCCATACTGGTTCAGTTTATAGCAAACAAAAGGAGTTTCTGCTCGCTTCGAGGGACCAGAAAAACTGATGGCATCTCACTCCTCCATAAAATCCTTAAATAGACTCACCCCATTAGTTGATATTCTTTATATCTGCACAAACACATGGCCTCAGTTCAACAAGGTCATTTGTCTCTGTAAGATATTTCTTATTATGCTAAATCTGAAAGCCTTTCAGTAAGCTATACTAGCTGTTGCATGTGTTAATTAGACTAATATTGACACTAAAGTACATCACAGTTTAAATAAGGACTCAAATGTAAATATAAAATTGTAGGAAAAATAACAAAACTAGAGCTTAATGTAAATCTAATGTTTATTAAGACAGAAGAAAGGGAAAGAAAGTCTGAAAACCTGTTATCAAGGCTTTTGATTATTCTCATTCTTGTCAAGGGTATAAGGAAATCTGATTCAAAGAATTCAAATTATGGCTTAGATGAAGGATTAGAAAAGCTTAAGTTCTAAATTGGTCACTGATTTCATTCGGTAAAGCATGAGCGCTTAGTCAGCCTGGATGTTAAATATATCAGGTCAACTACTATCTGTGTTTAAAGAGTCATTATAGAGGAGGACTGTGCAACAGTATCTATTCCTTCTGACCCTTTCTGCAGTTCTCATGTAACAAGCATAAAGTGTACTTCAGTGTATTATATTAGGGACCTACACAAGGGGGTATATTGTTATGTAGTAAAATAAAAAGGATATGGTTTTAAAATGTTTTTATGACTACTCAACATTTTGACTTCTTATTCACACAATTTTAATCTTATCAACCTATAATGAATTCTAATGCAACCAGTTGCTCCAGTAACTGACTAACGAGTAGAAAATGCAGATGTTCTATTAAAGTCTTTGGGGGTTAAAGATATTTTTAGAGAAAAGAAAGTATTTTACAAATAAAAGTAAGAAAAATGTAGTGTGCACCATACCACTAAATTAAAGCCTTTTTTGAATAAAAGCCATGCAGGAGGTTGTTCATACATAGAAGAAAGTGTTGTTGACCAATTTCTTTTCTTTCTGGGCTACAAGCCACAGGCAGTGTACTGCAAATAATAATAATTCTTCACATTATTCGGAAGAATCACCCCAACTCTGAATCACAATGGTAGCAGCATCATGATATGGGAATGCTGTTCAATGCCCTTGTTTGTAGATGTTGGAGATTGGCCTGTTTTCCAGTGTAGTCCTGTTTCTCTGACTGTGACTGGCTGGATGTGCTCTCTTCATCCTCTGACATAGGAGTTG
>NW_015150524.1:606543-701400 GCF_000732505.1 Cyprinodon variegatus | reverse complement strand
TCCATCCATCCATCCATCCATCCATCCATCCATCCATCCATCCATCCATCCATCCATCCATCCATCCATCCATTTTTCGTCACGCTTATTCCTGCTGGGGTTGCGAGGGGTGCTGTGCCAAAGGCGGGGTCCACCCTGGACAGGTCACCCGTCCTTTGCAGGGCAACACAGAGACAAACAGAAAAAAAGAACCACTCACGCACACACTCACACCTAAGGAGAATTTAGAGAAGGCAATAAACCTAACAGGCTTGTCTTTGGACTGTGGGAGGAAGCCGGAGTACCCAGAGAGAACCCACTCATGCTCAGGGAGAACATGCAAACTCCATGCAGAAAAACCACAGAACCTTCTTGCTATAAGGTTGCAGTTCTACTCACTGTGAAACAACTTGATAAAGATATTAAGAAAATAAGTAAATTTATTTTATATTAGCACAGTAAAAGCAAAATGTTTCTCTTTAAACTGCACTGATTTTGTTGACAAAATTAGATTTAATAGTTATTTTTTTTTTTAAAAAAAGGTCAGGATCAGTAATCCTGCTCTGAGTTGCCTTTTGTTTTTTAAATCCTACTATCATATCACGTTCTCCAAAATATTTTCTTAAAGCTACAGCAGCCACTAGATAGATAGATTCTCATAAATATCAGGTTGTTTAAAGATTTACTTCTGGTTCTTTTTCATAGAGAACCTCTCAGTCTGTTGTATGCCGCTATTTTGGACCTAATGCAGATCAGACAGTAGAATCAAAAACTGCAAATGACTCAGTTACTGAAGCAACAACAACACTAAAAATCAGTTAAAGATATCGGGGAGGATTTACACCACTTTCAGGAAAGACCCACCCTCTCCACTTAAAAAAAAAAGGACATGCACAACCCTGTACCCGCGCCCGAGAGGGAACAACTTTTAAACATGTGCAAGAGCATGCATGAGCACATTTCTCCTCATGCACGCTCTGTTTAAAAGTTGCTGTTTGCATCTCTCATACAAGCTTACTTTTCAAAAGAAGATGGCAGTTTTTCCACTATGTCAGACTCACCACCGTTAAGTGAAAATAGACACGAGCACGTAGGACGAAATTACGTAAACATATCACCGGAATGATTGACAATTAGGAGGACCACTTATTTTGATAATCCACCCGGAAAAACAACATCCTCCACTATACATTTAAATATAAATAGAGAATATATCACATTTTTTAAGATTTTGACCCAAAAATATCAAATAAATAGTTTCATTTAAATCAGAAAAGCATAGATCTGACTAATAAGCACTGCTTTAATAATGCATCACAGCCATAGTATATTTTCTACCATATCTTATCTTTTTAACTACAGCTATAATTTGTTGTCACAGTAGCCTGTATGCTCTGTATAATGCATTTTTGGCCTCCCTGTAAATATGGATCTGCACAAGAATAACATGCTGTCTTAATGGGTTGCTAATCTTTGACTTGCTGCTTAACAAATATCCCACTAACAGCTATGCTAAAGGTTTTCAGTTCCTGTCCTCAACGGCTTTTGTCCTGTCATCTTTTACTTTTTGTTCACACACAGCAGCCATATTGGATATTGAACCAGGGGGTTGCTATGCAGCCACCTATTTGCACAGCTGGAATTCCCACTTTAAGGGGTTTTCACGAATCTCCAACTGAAAGCTCAGAAGCTACAACTAAAATACAACAACAAAAAAATGCACCAGTATTTTTATAAATAATGCAAAAGAAAAAAATACCTCTAGCTCATCTAATAGCCAGTTTTACATTAACTCTAGTTGCAAAAAACTTTTTCTTGTGCTTTGGAAGAAAGGTTAAATGTAGGACAGTAGGAAAGCAGGGTGAACTTGATGTGTCATTTAAAAAGAACCCAACACTAACTCTGAGACATTAGTGTCAAAATTACTCTGATTGTGATTATTTCTTCAGTTACCTCTATTTAAAAATTAATTATGATTTAAAGAGTTTTACTAATGCATTTCAGCAATTATCTTGCAAATATTTTATGCTACTTTATACTTTAGATTTACAGTAAAAGTGACATGAAAGGGCAATCCATGATCTAGACTCAAAGTTACGACCACAAGTTACAGAGATGACTGAGCGAGGGCCTCAGGATGTGCGTCATCTATAATTTAGCAGAAATTTCAGCATGCGTGCATCACCAGTCTTACTTTCACACACATAACTACACAGGTTAGCGATGGCTCTTCGCTGATCATTTTACGTCAACACTCAACACATGGGACATTTTCTTTTTTTTTTTTTTCGTCTGTTCAAACAATTCGTCTGCAGACAGCTGGTGTGAATAAAATTTAAAATGTTTTCTGAGAACTGTCACGACAGGAACACACACAGCTGCTGTTTGAGACTTCTTTCACCACTGGGAGGGTGTGTGTGTGTGTGTGTGCCTGAACATGGTGCTGAGACACGGTGGCGCTTGATTACACGTGCACAGAAATATCGCTGTTGTGGCTTGTTAGGTAACACACTCATCACAGAGAGGACAGCTGAGTGTCTGTGCGTGTGTGTGTGATATAGTCACATCAGTTCCAGCTCTTCAGAGAGGTGTAGAAAGTCTGTTAAGACCTTACTGGAACAGGGATCAGAGCAGCTATGGCCTGTAGGGAGCCAGTTGTTGGTAAACTTACCATCTTCCTGCCTTTAGATCCATGCGGTATATCCTTTTACAATGGTCTTTTATTTGTTTTAAAAAAGCCTTTTTAGTCTTTTTCTGCAGGGGATGCATTACTATCTACAAAAGCCTTTTAAAACGGTTTAATTTCCCCTGGTATGGTTATTGGATAATTTTCTTATTGCTGTGGATGGATGCTGAGCCTCAAGTTGGCAGAAAATCTAAAAACAGCAGGAAACATCTACTTTGGCTGTATTCAAAGGTCACAGAATCGACACATCTGATTTTTTCTTCTTCTTTTTTTTAATCAACGCATGCCACATGAATTGTTAAATCAATAAGAACAAACAGCTTGAAAACAACAAGCAATTATCGTGTCCAGAGTGACTTTTTCCTCTAGCCTTTCTGAGTCTCTGCTGTCTTGCCTGACTTGTTAACATGTGTGTTGACACGGTTTGTGGTGGGTTATTTTGGCAGCGTGAGAATGTGGGCATCTAATGAGGCTTCGTGGACCAAAAAAACCTCTTCCCCTTCCCTCTTACCATATAAATGAGATAATGAAATCCTTGGGCAGCATAAAATGCAGTGTGGTTCCTCACAAGGTGCATAGCTACGACTCAGGGATCCCAGGAGCCATTAGGGAACTCCCAATCCAATACACATGCATAAAAGCAATTTAAAATGAATGCAAAATTGATAGATAAGTATCCTCATTTCCTTTCTCTGCTGGGCTCACATTTACCTCATCAAAAATATCCCTTACTAAGCAAACAGTGCCATCTTTAAAAGCTACTTTCCCAAACTTCAAATGCCTTATTTTACTCATGCACCACTCTCTCAAACTCTCTCTTTTGTTTACCATTCCAGCACTGCCCCAGAGCATCTGACCACAGTTTCTCATAAATCTGACCATGCAGACATAGATACTGCAGGTGATTTTATCACTGCCATGAGTACACCAGATCAAGTGACAGCACAGAAAGTGGAGTTCATGAATATTGATAGAGGGGTCATGAATATTCAGAGGACAGCCTGATGAATATTTAAACCACGATCGAGTGAGTGGCCGAACTAGAGAGAGTCACAGACATGAACAGATAAATAGACCATCTTCCTCGTCTGCTTCGTACCGTCAGCAACAGCACCACTCCCTTTTTCAAAACTTAATTAATTCAATTTAGGAAAACATAATTGTCATAATTATTTTTCATGGGATGAAGGGTAAATTAATATTTTTAATGCACAAATCATAATTTGTGCATTAAATTAGATGTGATAGAGAGGGCCTTTCTTTCAGTTACTGACCACTACGGTAGTTGAGGACCAATTCCTATATGAGAACTAAAGTAAACATGGTGGTAAGAGAAATACAAAAAAATCTCCATTATTATTGTTGAAGAGGTGCAGCAAAAAGGGGCATCTGGGGTCGACAAGCTTCCATAACAGTAATTTCACACCACTGACATGCTAGCTGATTATTTGGGAGGGGTGCAAAAAAAAAAAAAAAAAAGTTTGCTAAGTCTGCAGGACTTTAACTGGAACCACTTAGCTTAGATGAAATAATGCATGAGATTTTTTTTTTTTGGAAAAAAAGAGGCCAGGTGTGTTTGGAGTGAAAAAAAGAATGTTAAGTAAGATGGATAATTGTGAACTCTATGAAACAGCAGGACAGTTCAACTGGAAAAGAAAGAAAGGCGGACTGTGCTAGTACACTGAAAACGGGTTGTTTGGTTTTACAAGAGTTTGTTTTTAGGGAGTTTAATCTCTCTGACATTTTGCCTCATAAGCACAGAAACCACAGATTTCACTTTGGCCTCTGCAAGGATCACTTTGGCCTCTGCAAGTTCTAAAGAAAATGTTTTTCTATTTGTTTGTTTTGCTATGCAACAACCTTATGAAATGTCAGAAAAAGAGAAGGGGCTTTCCTAAAGGTAACGGGGATTGCACAGGGTATAGAGGAAGCAAAAAGTGAATCACTGGTTATCTTATAGAAAAAGAGGTTTTTTTTTTTTTTTTTTGGTACCTGAATGAATCTGCATGATGGTCCAGTTGTTAACACTGAATTTGAATCCCAGTCTGGAGGTGAATGATTTCCCACTCCATGCAGCAGGTTTCTCCAGGACCACCAGTTTTCTTCACAGTCCAAACCAATTAATGTCAGGTTAATTGGTCTGTCTAAACTACCCTGAGCTGGAGTGTGAATGGTGTTTTTTTGCTGTTCTGTGATTGCCTGGCAACCGGCCCATGGTGCACCACGTTTTTCACCCATCAGCTCTACTTTGACCTCACAGGGTAAGTGGGTGTGTGAGATCTGTGGATACTTTTTGTCAAATTAATGGTTAGTTTTCACATTTCTTTCTAAGATTATGCTTCTGCATAAAACATGAATTTATTAGCAGACTTTAAACACATCCTCAGATGACAATAACCGTAGGTGGTGCCTTCATTTACAGTTGACTGCATGCACTGCTGTTCCGAGTCGTAGCCTTAAACATTAAATAAAATGAATCTTTGTTAGGATTGTGGTAGAGCTTTTAGCTGGCAAATCTTTAGAAAGTCCGTTGATCGATGTCTGTGCAGACGCTGCTATCGAAACACCTCATTTTTCTACCTTCCTATTTTTTTATTTTTCTATTGCGAAGAAAACTGGAACTGTTTCTATTTTCTATAGACTATTTAAAAATGTTTTTGCGAGGTGAGAGGGCTCCATCATGTCAGAGCTTTTTAGATTTTCTACACTTATCTTCCTCTCCACATGTCTGTATTACCTTATAGGGAGGGAATGTGGATATAACTGATTAATCTCTTAAATCCTTCTCCTTTTTTGTTAACTTAAACTGACACCCAGAGGGGAGGCAGTGGATAGAAAACCATGGGTCTATTCTCAAAGGGCTGCATAATGTTCTGCAACCATTTGATGTGTCCCCTGGTCCAACACACTTGAATTAAAAAGTTAAATGTTCCCTTTTGTGCACTAATTCTGCAGCAAATGATACAATTATCTATAAGTTGCATGAAATTGTCCCTCTTGGACCAGACTTTGATATGTCTGCTCTGCAGAAAAGGTTGTTAGAAATAGAAATGCAGAGTCCTCCTCATCTTTTTGCATCAATTATAAAAATGTTTGTTCATATGGACCCTTGATGAAGCCACAAGTTCTTTTAAAGACAACTGAAGAAAGTTGCTTTATTTCCTTTCATACCTCTCTTACCATCTTCCTTCTTGTTTTCTTGTTTCTTGTTCGCTTAAGATCCTGAAAAACAAAAATAGTAGTTTTAACGCTCCCTTATCTAATAACTTATAGTGGCAGCTATCTAAATGACTATTTGTTTTACTTGCAATAAACTGCATACAAATTTTAAAAATATCCTCTGATAAGATTCATTCTTAAAATAGCATTTATTCTACAGCGAGAACCTTTTCTGCATCACAACAGGGTTCATATTAGCAACAACTGTTTTCATTGGTAGAATGAAGGAGTATGTCACTGACGTCCTGCTTCATAAACACACGTCTGATTGATGGTTTAAATCTGAACATGCATGAGTTGTTAATCATTTTTTTATTGCGGGTTGAGGTGTCTCAATAAGAATGAGAGTCAGTCTCATTTAAGGAGGGCCGTACGTAGTCCTGAGCCTTACCTTTGTGGGAAGTAAAAATGAAACAAAAACCAAATCTGCTGCAACACCCTGAGGGCAAGCGGGTGATGAATATAGTCGCAGTGCGTCAACAGTCAAAATTACAAAACTATGAGCACAGAGAGGAATAATATGGGTTCAAACGTGGGCTGGGCTGAAAGTGCGCACTCAGATTGTGCTGGTGGAAAGCTAAAAATGTTAGGAGCGATGTGAGGGGAGCGTCAGCAGGAGGACTGGTTTTATTTTCTGATCAATGGCAGTGACTCATTGTGTGCATCTGCTTTGGCTACTTGAGAATGATCCAAGAGGGCCGCTGCCCTGAGGACGGGACTAAAACTTGGGCAAACAGGGCCACCTACATGCATGTATCTATACTTTCTGGGAGAGTATATATGACACTATGTGAGGGTGAAGGAAGTACACCTGTTAAGTGATAGACCTCAGCAGCAGCAGCAGCACAATGGCTGTGTGGGTTTGTGGTCTATAACGGATGTTTGACAGGCTGCTGAGCTCTGGCACTCACACACATTTCTTCCTCCACACGTTCTCCCTCCTCTGCCTGTCTTCTCATCTCTTTAGGCGGTGGGCGAAAACTCCCTCCTTCCTTCTTTCCTTCTCTCTCCCATCCTCAACACTGTCTTCCCAGTTTCACTCTTCTCCCTTCCTGCTCCTCCAAATCCATCTATGCGTGTTGTTTTGGCTGATTATGAGTTTGACAGGTCTTCAGAGAGAAGCGCAGGAGGGAGGGGAATCAAACAATCTCTTCAATTAGACAGCCCACACAAGCGCACGTCTGAACTCTACACCGTCTTCATCAGCTGTCGCAGTTTTCATCTTTTCGCTCTCAGACACCTTTGTTCCAGAGCTGAAAACACACTGTTCACAACAAAGGAGGGAGAAAACCATTTAGCTTTGAAGAACAGGAAGCCACGGCAAGCTTTTAAGGTTTATTTGCATTGAGGAGAGGGACTGTCCCTGCTTTTTCTGCAGTAATTGACCATTTTACCTGAAATTTGTCAAATAGGCCCAGCAAGTACTGATGCAAGAGCATTCTCCATTCATCTCTCCATTAATTTCAGCTTAAATATTGCATCTAAATTGGCAAAGATGTGTTAAACATCAGGAGGAGGGAAAGCTGTTCTGCATCATTCACACGTACCTGTTTGCAGAGGGAAAAAAAATCCAAAGTAGCAGGGATTAATGTAATGCTGTA
This sequence comes from Cyprinodon variegatus, assembly GCF_000732505.1. Classification (NCBI taxonomy): domain Eukaryota; kingdom Metazoa; phylum Chordata; class Actinopteri; order Cyprinodontiformes; family Cyprinodontidae; genus Cyprinodon; species Cyprinodon variegatus. The sequence goes on along the minus strand of NW_015150524.1, from coordinate 693,915 downwards.
CCAAACTATTCATACCTTTTCCAATTCTTCACGCTCTTTCAGGCTCAACCAAAAAAATGTTGCAAATTGGTTGAGCATTTATGTGATATATAAACCCAAAGTAGTGCATAGTGAGCTTTGCAAAAGCATCTTGAGCTGCAGTAACAGTTTCAAGTGTGCTGGATGTATCTGTTTACCAGCTTTGATCATCTAGAGACATAAATTGTTCGCCATTACACTTAGCTCCAAAATAGGCTTTGATAGCTGCAAAATAACTCGAATGTAGTTATTTTTGTAAGGGGAGCATCTGTCAGTATTAGCTCTTGAACCTTGCTGAAGTTTCTCTAAAGCATTTAGGTCTGGACTTTGACTAGGACATTGTAACACATGAATATGCTTTGATCTACACTAGGGTTCTCAGACTGCGATATAAGGCAGGCTGTCCATCCAGCCGTACCTGTGGCTGATCAGTCTGGAAAGGAGCTGGTAGAGCCCGACTCAAAGGTGGGACTAACAGAGTCAGTTAGAGCCATTTAGATAAATACAGATGTGATGCGAAATTGTCTTTTTGAGGATTTAAAGATATATCCTCCACATTTGGGACACAGTGAAGGACTTTTGGCTGACTGTTATGGTTACAGAAAATCCCTGTTGCATTATGGGTAATTTTTGTCTCCTGTTTTGCAAATAAGGCTCTGGGGATAGTTGTCCCAGAGCTAGATGATAACCCAACAGATTTGTCTTTACAAGCAGACCATTATGAACGTTGCCATGAGGTTCTGCTCGTTATTGTGTATGACACTTTATTAAAAATTATTTAGGGGTAAAATTATATACAACGGACATGGAAAGGGAAAAGTGGTGAGAAAGAAAGAACTTATAAGAAAAAAGGAGAGCTAGAAAGACAGAGACAGGAAAGCATGGATGAAAAGAGAGAAAATAACTCCTAGAATTCTGCATCAACACCTGTATGAAATAAAACGCAGATCATAACAACAGCAAGAAGACAACAGACAAATAATCATAAAAAGTAGCTTCAAGAGCAGCAGGTATCCCTTAGATATCCATGTGTGCTGAAGACAAACTTATGGTGATTACACAATATTATTCAGGGTGGCATATATAACTAGTTGCAGCTTAGTATTTAGTATTAGTGTGTATACCGGTATGTGAACAACTGGAGCCAAACTCTTGTGGTATCTATGCATAGGCATGTTAGTGTATAAAGGATTCACAAAGCTTCTTCAGAAGGAAAGTATACTTAATAGCAGGTGTGGGTGGCCCCACACTCGCCCTACAGGGCTCTGGATAGAAAAAGAACCGACGCCAGCCCCAAATATTCAGAGGCACCCCAGATCAATGGGACACAAGAAGGGGCAGGCATAGGGATGATAGCACCCACCAGAGAAGGGAAGCAGAGAGTACCTGGATTCTGAACCGCGAGGGGCCAAAGGGCCTAATACAGCAGCATACACAGGCACCTTTAACTAGTGGAGAGCATAAGAACAGGGGAGAAGGCAGACCCTGCTCATACTTGGGCCTAGGATCAGTTGGCGGGGCGGGAGAGGCAAACACCCAATTTATGTTGAAGTCTTATGCCTACAGATGTTATGTTTTGGGCTAAACCAACATCAAAGGGTAATATATATCACTCAGATTAGGTTTAGACAAGAAGCCCACTGATGTTAGGGTTAGGGCTAAACTAACGTGGCAGGGCAATATAATCTATTTACCTTTTATAAATGGTTTAGATGCAGTATATAAATGATTATCAACCCTCAATAAATATCTTTTCATCATTAATAAATCATCTCTTTATTACCTATAAATGATGGTTATTGTAAAGCGTTACCATAGTTTCTGTATTGTTGGATAGGTTTCATTTGTTTCTTCCTTGTGTTTTCTTTTCATTTGATAATTTCTCCCTCAGCCTGAGGCGTCAGATAATTAGCAGATTCCGTTCACCTGTCTCTCCTTATTTTTCCTGTTTTTTGCACCTGTTTTCTCCATTATTTATGCCTTCAGCTATCTGTCAGTATTCATTAAATCCTCAGCCTTGCTTATATAGCGCTTTTTCAAATAAGGAGACTCGACCAAAGCGCTTTACTCTACCTTCAGTCATTCACCTGTTCACACTCAAACACTGTTTGTGGCAAACTACACAGCTGGCCTGGGTCTCACTGACAGAAGTGAGGCTGCTGTTCATTGGCACCACCAGGCCCACCATCAGTAGGCAACACGGATGAAGTGTCTTGCCCAAGGACACACATAATGACATTGAAATTGAGCTGGGGCTTGAACCAACAACCCTTTGGTTGAAAGGCAAAGAGTTTAACTTCAAAATTGGAACATTACTCTATAGGATATCCAACAAAAAAAAAACATAAAAAAAAAAAAACATTTGTATCTCTGAGTATGCTCTGTATTTTCATCCTCCTCTCTTAATATCAGCTCAGACCAACTTGACTTGCTAAAAACAAGCGTCAGGACAGCATGATGCTGCCAGAACCATGCCATTATGGAGAGGTGTATTAAGGGGGTTGCACATTACTTGCTTTCTTCTCAGCACTATAAGGAGAATTTGTGAAGGCCACAGTTTATAGGTTTTACTAACAGATTCTTCCACCTGAGCTGTGGATCTCTGCAGCCCCTCCAGACCTCTAATTGGCCTTTTAGCTGTTACTCTGATGACGTTTAGGTAGATGCAGATGCCTTGGTTTGCAGTTCTGCCTTTAATCTTCAACCTTCAAATGAAATACAAATCAGAGTTCTCTTAGATTTTTACAAACACAGTTTCAAACTCTGCTCCACTTTATCCCAGACACAGTCTGTTGTTTTCCTTTCATGATAATGAAAAACTAGTTGGTTGCACAGGATTTTATTGAGAGGAATCCATGCATGCAACACTTTTAATATATATATTCAACAGTTTCATATATATATACATACATACATACATACAGTGGGGGAAATAAGTATTTGAACCCTTGCTGATTTTGCAGGTTTGCCCACTTACAAAGAATGCAACAGTCTACAATTTTAATCATATGTACATTCTAACAGTGAGAGACAGAATCCCAAAGAAAATTCCAGAAAATCACATCATATGAATTTATTAAAATTGATAACCATCTGAAGAGGGAAAACAAGTATTTGACCCCCTGGACAAACAGCATGTTAATATTTTGTAGAAAAGCCATTATTGGCCAGCACAGATGTCAAATGGTTTTTATAGTTGGTGACAAGGTTTGTGCACATTTCGGCAGGGATGTTGGCCCACTCCTCCCTGCAGACAGCCTCCAAATCATTGAGGTTCCGAGGTTGTTGCCTGGCAACTCGAATTTTAAGCTCCCTCCAAAGATTTTCAATTGGATTCAGGTCTGGAGACTGGCTAGGCCACTCCAGAACCTTGATGTGCTTCTTCTTCAGCCACTCTCTTGTTGCTTTGGCGGTGTGCTTAGGGTCGTTGTCGTGCTGAAACACCCATCCTTGATCCATCTTCAGCTCTTTCACTGAGGGAAGGAGATGTTGGTCCAGAATTCCACCATACATGCCCCCCCCCAATACGATGGAGTTGTCCCGTCCCCTTGGCTGAAAAGCAACCCCAAAGCATGATGTTGCCACCACCATGCTTGACGGTGGGGATGGTGTTCTTTGGGTTGCACCCAGTGTTCTTTGCCCTCCAAACACGACGAGTTGAGTTGAGGCCAAAAAGGTATATTTTGGTCTCATCTGACAACATCACCTTCTTCCAGACCTCTTCTGAGTCGTCCAGGTGGCGAATGGCGAACTTCATGCGGGCCTGTACATGTTTCTTTATGAGCAGGGGGACCTTGCGTGCGCTGCAGGATTTCAATCCATGACAACGTAGTGTGTTACCAACCGTTTCTTTTGTAACTGTGGTCCCAGCTGCCTTCAGTTGATTTTTGGGATGATGATTCCTCACCTTTCGCATGATCAGGGACACCCCACGAGGCGAGATCTTGTGTGGAGGCCCAGACCTTCTTCCATTTCCTGATAACTGCTCCAACAGTTGATCTTTTCTCTCCAAGTTGCTTTCCGATTCTCTTGTAGCCCATCCCAGCCTTGTGCAGATCAACAATCTTGTCCCTGATGTCCGTAGAAAGCTCTCTGGTCTTGCCCATGGTGGTGATGTTGGATGCTGGTTGTTTGGGTGTTGACAGGTGTCTTTTATACAGGTAACAAGGTGAGGCAGGTGTATGTGATGTAGATAATTGGTTGGGATTGGGGCTGTGTCTTAAAGAAAGACTAACTGGCTTGTAGGAGCAGAATACTTGCTGTTTGGTAGGGGGTCATATACTTGTTTTTCCTCATATCAATTTTTATAAATTCATATGATGTGAATTTCTGAAATTTTCTTTGGGATTCTGTCTCTCACTGTTAGAATGTACATATGATTAAAATTATAGATTGTTGCATTCTTTGTAAGTGGGCAAACCTGCAAAATCAGCAAGGGGTCAAATACTTATTTCCCCCACTGTATATATATTGCACACAAATATACTGTCTCTTATATATATTTGTGTTGGTCTGTTGCATGAAATCCAAATATGGTGTTTAAGTTTATGGCTGAAATTTGAAAACAAATGTGTTGAGGCCGAATTTCTCTGCAGTTTTTGAACATTTCTAGAATTAGAGATGCACATGTAGCCAGCGATGACTAAATACCAGAGAAAGGCTTTTAATCTGATGGTAATACCACTCAGGAAGGAAACAATCTTAAAACAGAAAGCAATAGAGGAAATGAGATGGATGAGGTTCATCAGGAGCCTCTGGACAGTGAGCACTGGGTGAGTCAATACTGTATCCACACTGATGGTGCACTGCAGCATACCTGTAGGGGTTCAGACCTGTTGATGCAATCAGGGCTGGATTTCTTGGTTATTCACTTCGCTCCCATCTGTCTCCTCTCCTCTCGCTCGGCTGTCAACCTCTCCCATATTTCCTCCCACAGCTCCTGCTCTGTTCTCCTTCTCCTCCTCCACCTACTCCTTGCTCATTATGAATGGTTCTGGAAAAATGAAACATTTCTGCAAAAGCATATTCTTCCAGATACAGAAACCAGCTTTATTCTTTCAGGAGTCACTGACACTATATCCTCGTGATAATTAAGCTTTTTTTTTTTTTTTTTTTGCACATCCTCTCTGTGATGTTGCTTCCTGGGTGGTGTTAATTATTGTAAAACACACTGAATGTTAAATCAGATTTCCTGAGATGGTGTTGAGGAGCTTATTTTGGTGGTGTAACATGGATAAAACAAATCTGCTAACATTTGGGAGATCTCTGAAACTTTGTTTCTGGTTGTACACCATCATCACTCTGTCCATCCCTCCCTCTGAATCTTTTGATCATCCTCCATATTGATCTCTCCATCTTTCAGCACTTGCTTTGCTGACCTGGAAGCCTCTGAGCCAGTTCTCTCTCAGCCGCGGGCGTCATGACCATCTAGCCGAGACACGAGGCTATTTATATTTGTTCCTAATGAGGTGAGGTTTCTCTCCGCCATAGCAACTGTCTCTATGGATACCCTGCACTTAGATACCACCCTTTTTCAAATGTCTTATTATGGGGTGCTGCCGTAGCCTAATGAATTCAGAGTTGTCACAACCCCCCCTCGACGTCAGCCTAGGTTTACGGTCGCTCTAAGGGCGATCTGCAGCATCAGTTGGATCAATATTTAAATCCCCAACCTGATGCACAGATCAGCACATGCAACAAGCAGCAGCGAGGAGCAGAGACCCCTGCAGGTGCACCGGTTATTCAACCTGAAATACCTGCACACACAGAGTACAGCACCTTGCAAAAGTACTCACACACCTGGAACTCTGTCATATGACATCATGCTAGAATCTCAAACTTTAGATTTAACTGGCTCCCTTATGAGACACGTCAATAGAAAGTGGTGGATTGTGGAAATATTGGATTTAATATTAAACTTAAAAATGATTGAAAACACGGAGAGCATTCCACAGATACAGACCTACCAGAACATGGCTGCCCATCTAAACTGAAAAGCCTGGTGAGAAAAGGATTATTTAAGAAAAGCAACCAGGGGACCAGTGGTTACTCTAGAGGAGCTGCAGAGATCCACAGCCAAAGAAAATATTAACAGGGAATAGATCCTTGACTTTATGGAGGGGCTATGAGGAGAAAACGACTGTTCAAAGAGTCAGACAGTCCTGTCTGCAGTTTTCCTTAAGCCATGTGGAAAACACAGCAAACTTTGAAAAAAACATACTTTGGAGAGAACAAAATCAAACTTTTCAGCTTTTTATTGTCATTACACTGTCATCAGTACAGAGCAACAAAATGAACTCTTTGCATTTAACCCAACCCCTTGGAAAGCAGTGGGCTGCCATTGTCGGGTGCCCAGGAAGGGTCTTGCTCAGGGACCCAGAGTGGCAGTCCGTGGGACTTGAATGCAGAACCTCCAAGACCCAAGCTCTATGCTCTAACCACTAGGCCACCCCTCCCCACCAACCTTTAATGAAAGGAGTTAGAGGTTTGATAAAATGGTTCAGATTAAACCAAATTCTTTTACTATAATGGCCTAGTCAAAGCTCAGGCCTAACTCTAATAGGAAATATGTCTTAAGGCTTATGAACTGACATTTTCAGACACTCTCTGTCCAATCTAAGCCAAGTTGCACCTCCAAACATATAATAATAATAATAATAATAATACTACAAATGCAGGGAACGCTTTTTAGATTGTTTGAAAAAAAAAAAAAAAAACTTACATCACAGCCATTCACTACTTCCTGTTGGTCTACAACCATAAATGGACTTTTAAGTCTGTGGTTGTAACACACTGGGTTTGATTACCTTTGCAAAAGTAAAAATACATGCACTGTGTCCTCTCTGCAGAAATGGCTGCAGCACGGGACCCGAGCAGAAGAGCTTAGATCATTATAAGGATAGAGCCCACAGCGGCAGGGGTCACACAGGTGTCGAACTCTGCCAGCTCATTTCCTGCCACGAAACAAGACAGCAGCTCAATAAGGCAGCAAAGCAACTTCTGGAGAAAGCCACAAAGAAATGAGAGAGAGAAAAAAAAGAGAGAAATGTCTGTGCATTCATTTATATATATATTTATTTTTTTCTCCTGATGGCAGACACTGTGACACAGCTGCATGCACAGGTACACACATACAGTGACAGGTGCAGCATTGTTATAGCATGTCCAACTCTGGCAGCTTGTTTTCCTCTCAGACCTCTTACCCTGTATGATGACTCAGAGACGGGGAGATGAAAGGACAGGCAGGGACACAGAAGAGGAGACAAGGGGGGGCTCTGACAGGAGGGAGTGCAGGGATAACTCGAGTATAAGAAGGTTAAGTAAATGATATCAGTAATGCTATGTTAAGAGACTGCTTTGACCTCTGCTTGCTGTCTGCATATGCAAATAGCAGCGTATGTGTCTGACCTTTTGCCCCATTTAAAGCAGGTGGCACCAGCGATGTCCATCTTCTTCCCAGCAACACACAAACACCCACACTGTCTCCTTTTTCCTCTGTATGCGCTCTGCTGTCAGACCCACTAAATCTAACAGGCCCTGAAATCTACTCATCATATCGGGTGGCCTCGCTGACACCAATGTGTGCATGCATGCAAACACGCCAACGCAAGCAGGCGCAACAGCATGCTGGACGGGCTCGATTATACAAGCGGAGCGGCTCAAACCTGACAGGAGGAACAGGCACCAAAAAGGAAACACGAAAAAGAAATAGAAAAAGGACTTATTTGCCGGTGTTGTGTAAGCATGTTTCATCTTCCCACTCTCAGCCTACCCCCTCACCCACTCAGGTTAGATCCAATAGCTGGTGCTGGGGGCCCCCCCTCTCTCTAAATCTCACAAACACAAACATCTCCATGTGAAGGAATATTGCAGCCGAGTTTTTTTTTTATTTTTTATAATCTCTTCTTTCCAGCACGCCCACACATGCTCACAGAGAGGGGTGAGGAGGGAGGTAAGAATGGAGAGCTGGTAAAAAAGAAAACGAAAAGAGAGGAGGTGGTGGCTGTATGGTGGGGGGGCAGAGTGGTGCTCAGGAGGTAGTTGTTATAGTAACCGTGTTTCTATACCTGTCAGTCAGGGTTATTTCAAGCATCTTGCTTCAGTGAGGGTGGGATACAGAAAAAAAAAATGATAAAAACAAGAGGAAAACTCACAGGACAAGAGATTTAGGTCTGAGGTAAAATGACCAGATAGTTACTGACCTCATAGAGGAGAGCTTAGGTTTAACAGAGCACCCACTGTGGAGGTAAATATAAGTTACAGTTTCTGCACAGTAAAAGTAAACATTTTTGCTAAAACTAAGCTGTCAATAATAAGCGTCTCTAAATTGGGGTTTATAAACTGCCGGATATGCATTGCTTCCTCTGTCCAGCCGCCCTTATGACCCGACATCTATCCATGTCTGAGGAAAGTGAATTCAGCCACTCTGACCTCCATCTTTTGTTCATGATCCAGTGTTATTTGCTAAGATTGAAACACTGATGGATCATTCAGTGATTTTTTTCCCCTCGCTCTTCCCTTCCCACAAGAAGAGTGGAGCAGCACCCACATTAACTTTTTATAACGATGAAAGCTTCCACTCACAGTGCACTTAAAGTATGTTAATCTTTTACAGAGAATTGCATCCTAAATGCACCAAGGAACGTCATCGCAGATCCTTCTTCCCAGCAGCAGTTAGACTTCTTTATAACCGTCACTGCTCTCAAAAAACTCATATCTCTGCATTTTTTTTTTTAAATCTTTGTATTTTTTCATTCCTTTAAATACATATTCTGTGGTGCTTTTATACAAAAGTATGCATGCACATTTTTCAAGTTTAATCAAGCATGTGGCAACAATGGAAAATAACACCAAATTTGAAAGTTGCTGCTTAAGTAGGACGGGCAACGCATCTATGAATTAGATAGAAGAAATTTTAAAGTTCAATAAAGCCGACTAGCATATCATCAAATAGTTAATCTCCATAAGAAGAAACCATATATAAACGGAAGGATATTTTGATTGACCTAAAATAAACTTCCTAGAGGATCAAAGAGAACTAATAAAAGAGTTATAACACTAAGAGGGTTTTCCTTTTTTGGCTCTGATGATGGACATGAACAACGCCTGCATTACTGCAGACTATGCCCCCAATCCATCCAAACATCACAGCAGAACAAGACAGGGACACCCAGGTTCATCCTCTTCCCAAAGTTAAGTTTAGATTTCATTTGGAAATAGAGATCAGAGTAACCATCTGCCAGGAAATCTTAGGTCAATACATTCTTCCTTCTTCTGACAGGCTTTCATTTCTGCAAAAAGCATATCTGAACCACTAAAAATGTCTATATTAAAACACTTATCTTATTAGTTAACCTTACATATTTCAATGTTTTGATGTTTAAAAACTGTAAGCCATAATTATCAAAACAAAAACTTGAGTTATATCACTTTGAATATCAAATATAGGGATTTAACTTTTTGACCAAGTTACTGTAATATCCAGGCCTATCCAGATTCTTCTGTATGTTAGATCCAATAAAAAAATAGTTTAAAAACTCTTGTTTGTTCCCTATATGATATTTTCTTGTCCATCCTAGCTGCCTCCAGCTCTTATTTGCAGTAATTGTCATTTTTTCTTAGTAAAACATCATTGTCACCCCTGTCGTGGATTTTCAGCTATTTCCTTCCATCCAACTGCTCTTGATTATGTCTTTCCTGCTCCATCAGATGCCCCACAGCTGTCTGATGCAATCATTCATCTACAACCACCTACCACTCAGGTGTTGACTTTTAACATGACTACTTCCGCCTTGTTCCCAAATTAACTGAGCTGCTGCACATAAGCACTCTGCAAATGACAAACAGAGCGTCCCTAATAGAGTATCTCTATTTAATTACCGACATCACAGCCAAAGAAAAGCCTCGATTCAGCCCCCACTATGGACTAACACATGGTGAGGAGGAGAGGGAAGCAATGAGACAAAGGAGTGGGGGAGGAAGAATAGTGTGAGCTCCAATATGGCTGAGTGCTGAGTTTTTGGAGCCATTAGGCAGAAGGTAATTAATACCTGTCACTGCAGCGCTCCATTTGCTGCCTTTATTCTCTCTCAGACCAATTAAAATATGACACTCCTCCGGTGGAGAACGCCTTGTTAAAATTAAACGCCTGAGACGTGAAGACACCTTTGATAAACATATCCAGAGCTACAATTGGCTTTGGCAGCAACGGCACGCCATATAGATAGGGGAGGAAATGGAGAGAAAAGAGGAGAAAAACATGGCAGCAGTTATGTGTTGTGTCACTTCCAGTAGGAGCTGATAGATGTGATTAAAAGTGTGCATCCGTGAGAGTTTGACTCGCGCAGAAAGTACACACTGGAGATTGACGTGTGGCTATGGGAAGTATGTAAGCCAAGGACGATGCTGACCGGTGTGGACGGCTTTCTGCTGCCAGAGCCTCACAGCTTGGGCAGCAAGGGCGGACGAACGAGAAGCAGAAGAAGATGAGCCACGAGAGCAGCTGAGGATTTACAGAGATGATTGGTGTGCGGCTGGAGCTTCAAGAGCAAAGCAACATGAATCACATGAAAGGAAGGGAAGCAAAGTCTGGGAGGAGAAAGAGGTGAAGGTGGAGGCTTTTCTGTTGGAGGCTTTTGGTGGTGGGGATTCAAAAGAGTGGAAAACAGAGAGAGAGGTGGAGTGATGGATGCAGGCAGGAGACCAGCAGCTCACTGCCAACATCTCCATGCATCCTTCCAGACATCACACTGCGCCACCATCTGCCTCCCCACACACAGACACACACACAGACGGAGGAGATATGTGAAATCATTAGTGTCTTCTGACACCGAGTAAATATTCAGGGAGGATATCAGTCTTTAGAGAAATCACCTGCAGGGAAAATATGACTGGATAGGATCGCGACCTCACTGCTACGTAATTTGCATGTCATCTAAATAGGGTCTGGCCTCAGTGCTGAGAAGAGGGGGTCAAAGGGCCTCCGGTTAGATCAACGGGATGACTCACTCTCTGATTGGTTGGAAAGAAGCCATAATAACTGCAGGTGAAGTGCTGCTTCCCTCCTGTGAGCTGCAGGACTGCCCTCTTCTGGCCGCTCTTCTTGCAGGGTCGGTCAGAGGTTTAAAAAATCACATCATCTGGATTTGGACTTTATTTAATGACTGCTCTCTTATATGATAAGATGATTATTTAACCACTTCTCAGTGGATTCTTCAGACAAATTAAGAAGTTTTAAACCCTGTTCTCACAACTTGATTGCAGACCCACATAACCAGAATAACCAGTCTAAAATTGCTCGACTTATTCTCCTGAGTCTTCAAACAGGAAAATCGATACTGTTGAGATACAACTTGTAAATTAACATTTCATAAACATCAGAAGGGGTGTATATATTTGGGCAAACTGCTAATACCAATATAACCAAATATGTTTATTGGATTTCCTTGATTTTGTTTGTCAGACAGAAAACAGCTTCACAAATAAAATATTCCTCCTGTTATAAACTAATTAGTAATCTCACCAAATGAATGACATTCATGCAAGCGATTAGTGCGTGTTAACTCCTGATCGACGGTTTTATTGTAAACATACACACAAACCTTCGGCTGGTTGTTGTCTCTTTTTTCCTTTTAATCACATTAGAGGCGAGGAATAAAAATAAAAACAGAGCATGAGCGGGCAGCACATAGAGATATTTTGGTTAACAACATACAGATTCCTATTTATATATATATTTATATAATAATAATCATTTCTCCCACTTGTACAGCCTTTGATTGTAACACAGATGAACCCACGATCCCTGGGTGAAAGAAGGAAAACAGAAAACAAACAAAAACCCTCCGTCTTTAACTACAATAGAAAAACCTACAGTCATCTGTTTTTTTTATACACGAGTGAGGCATCGGTATTCGTTACAAAAATAGGATTATAGCCGACAGAGAAGCTGTGATTAACAGGGCGAGGGAGTGACTAGAAATGACCGCTCGCCCAGACGACCCTCCGAACCAGGGAAAGGAAGAGTCCGTCTGATTCGTCCGTAAGTGTTTATTTATACAGCAGTCCACCTCATTCAAGGAGTCAGTTATCAGAGGGAACGGGTTAGAGCTTAAATTTATCAACTAAATTGTAGAAAAAGAGCAAAATAACCTCAGGAGGAAAGAGACTGGGATTAGTGGAGTGGAGAAAGATGAAGTTGTTTAGGAAAAGTGCTGTTTAAAACTCAAGAGAGAAATCAGAAAGAGTTTGTAGTGAGGAAAAAATTTAAGTTTAGGATATTTTGAAAAAAAAAAAAAGTGCAAAGCAGCTCTGAGGTCCTCTCTCCTACAGCTGCTGATGGCGAGAAAAACTTAAAGTTTAAGATGAATGTGGAAGATTGAAATGAAGTGTTATTGCTGAGGATATTTTTCTTTTTTTGGTGTTAAGGTGTGAAAAGAGGGGATGGAGGGCGGAGTTATTGTTGGGGGTAGTAGGGTTGATGGGGGGGCTGCTGCGGGTAGCCAGGGTAGGGCTGTCCTGCTGGGGGCGCTCCTGGGTATCCTCCCTGCCCAGGGGTAGGCTGGTAGGGCATGTAGGGCATGTTGTACTGGCCGTAGGCGTAAGGATTGTAGCCCATAGACATCTGGTAGAATCTGCAGGAGAAAAAAGTGAGAGGTGTAAAAATAAAATATCCACATGCAGTAATTCAGAGCCAGAATATGCTTTTAATTCAGCATGCAGACGCAGATTTAGGTTAAGATGCATCCACAGAGTCTGGCAACAATTTTATGCACTTCAGAACTTTTAAAACGTATTAAAATCACAACCTGCCAAGTTTTTAGTAAGAAGATATGTGATCTACCAACTCTTTAGATCTAGAACCTGACATTTATATCTATTCCTCCTTAAAAAACAGTATTCCTGTAACCAGTGTTGTTTAGGCTCATGTGCAGCACCAGGCCAACAAGTTTTAAAATATAATCTTTAAGGTCGGATTTTCCCCCCCAAACTGGATTATGTTTATAAATGAAGTGGTACAGTCAGACATGGCTCTGGAATGGACTGAATAGTAACTAATTCCTCAGCTTTTTATTTTTTATAATTCAGAAACTATCATTTTTTGCCTTAAGACAAGATTTCTATAAAAAAATATTCTCTATGATGTACAGTAAGAGTTATTGCTGCAACTGTTAAAATTAGCGGAAATGATAGAGAAAGCAGAACTCCTCCATCTAAATCACCTTTATTCAAATGGAAGTTTGATCTGTAGTCCAGGAAATGCTGCTTCCACTACTTCCTGTTTACTACAGCCAAGCGTAACATCCACCCCACGCTTGGCATCGCCTGGTTAATTTACTCCAATGGATGGAAATATGTCCAATTTGTATTTCCTTTTCACATTTTAAAAGTTTGCTCAATATTCTCATAATTGGATGGAAGCACTAAATAACTCTGAATAATTGCTTTCTAAAATCAAAAGCCCACGAGATGCAGACAGCTACCCTGTATTCTGTTATCCAGTCATCTGGCGTCTCTCTCAAATAAACAATCAGGCAGTGTCTTTGCTCTAGAGAGGGAGCGGGGCTTGGGTGACTCAAATTCACAAAATTATGAACCAAACAAAAAGGATCACATGAGCTACACTTTAACTAGCTGCGATATAAAGTAGATCAAAATAATTGGGTCACATCATAAAAGATCGATTTTCAAATAAATCTTCCAGTATGCGTGGATACTGTATTACTACTTTGGAAAAGGTGCTGAAGGATGTGCTATACATTGTTGGAAAGGTGAGTTTCTCTAGTTACATATGGTAGTTTAGATATCTAGATAGGGAGTCTGTCTTCTGCGAAGCTGTTTTTTTGAGAGACGGCCATGTCTTTGGGACCTTGACATGTCCTCATTGCTGTATAAACAAGTATTTGTTCAAAACTCCTTTGGCATTTTCTTTAGGAACTTTAAAGCCTTCTATTGTGAGAATTTTTTATTTTATTTTTAGAGACAGGGAAACGTGACTGCCAAACCCAGTTAAGTGGGTTATTTTATTGATTGTAAAGATTTGGTATGTAAACCCCAGACTGTTAAAAATCATTTAGAAAAAAATATTTCTTTTAATTACATTTAAAGTAATTCAAGTAAGTCAATTCTCAGGCAACATTTCAGGAAGAATGTGTTGTCAATAAAGGCTGAAAGTTGAGTTTTATCACATGAAATTCTCAACAAATTAAAGACGAAACTCAACAAAAAACAACAAAACTCTCATCTGAGAAAGAAAACTCACCCTTGGTAGCCTTGGTAGGTGGGATAAGGTGGTCCCTGAGCCTGAGAGGGCGGAGCCACAGCGGGAGGGTTACTGGGAGGAGGGCCAGTGGGTGCTGGGCTGGCAGGGGTGGCAGACGCTGCCTGAGGGGTGAAGCTGGGAGGAGGTGGTCTGGAAGGAGGCTGAGGTTTCTGCTGGGGCTGCTGTTGGACTTGTTGAGGTTGTTGAGCCTAAATTATTTAAAAATAAATAAATAAACGGAAGAATTAGAACAAAACAGGGTGATGGTTACAAGAAAACATCAATGGGTTGGATTTGTGGCTTACAAAGACTGTTCTGGGAGCAGGGGTTGGACCCGGAGCAGGGGCGGGAGCTGCGGGGGTGCTCTGGTAGGCAGGGACATTGAAGGATGGAGCACTGGGCTCGCGGGCGATGCTCTGCTGCAGTTCCCTGAAACAACAAGTTAAACATCACTACAGGCCATGAACAGAGTCTCCTTCTGTTAAAATCGCCTTTATTGAACTGCGCTCCCATTAACAAAACACCAGCATCCTGCAGAATACCTTCTCTATGCAATAAAAGAGGAATTAAATCTGGAAATATAATATTAATCATCGTTTCTCTACTTTTAAACTTGAAGTTCAATGTTTTTTCAGCATGCCAATTGGCCCCATGGTTTAATTATTCTCTACATTTTAAAGATGAGTCTAGACTGTTTTGCTGTCAAAACAAAGGTATGGTTTATCCTTGGTTTAAAAGTATCACTCTGACATCAGGTATGCAGTTCACGCCCTGCTTCTTCTGTCATCGCAAACCTAATCCGGTCATTACGTACTTCAGCAGTTCATCACGCTCCGTCTTGCGAGCAAAAACGATGTCGCTGCATTTGTTTTGGAACTTAAGCAGGATCTCCGTCAAGTCGTTGTAGAACTGAAGAGAGGAAACAAAGAAGAGGGCAGAATAAAATGACCTGGTTTGAAGGAAAAAAAGAAGAGAAATCTGTAGAAAATAATGCAGATGCTGCAGCAGAGAGAGCACCTTGGTCCCTTCGCGCAGGTTGTTGCAGATCTCGACGTAGCTGTCGTGAGCAGAAGCCAGCTTCTTTAGGACCTCCTCCCTCTGGTTGGCCTCGTTGTTGGACTGCTTCAGGCTGCTGAACTCCTGGTGGGCCGTCTATGGAGACATTCGGGAGCATTGATTCCCGCTGGAGAATAAATTCTTTCAACAATGCAGAGCAACGTCAACCACGCACTCCCAGTATACCTGAACTTTTCCCAGCAGCTCTTCCTGTTTAGAGAGGCTGGCAGACACCTTCTGGTTGTAGCTGCCGTACGACTGGTCGAGCTGGGACAGCGACAGCTGCTCTTCGTTTATGGCTCCGTCCTGGGCCAGCGCCTTCAGGAAGGTGGTCGACATATCGAACGTCACCGCCTTGATTTCCTCCTCCAGGGTCTCTCTCTCTTTCTTCACCTCTTCCAGCTGGGCCAACAGGGAGCGCAGGACGTTCACCACCTGTAGGGGAGGACGTGTTTATCAATCTCCATCCCGCCATCACTGTCAGGATGACGACAGGCCACATCCCAAACGCTTTCATGTTTTCCTTAAGCGGGGCAGCACTGTAGCCAAGGAGATGTGAACTTCCTCTCCCTCAGTTCTGCTTGCGAAGTTGTTTAAGCTCCCCAGTGACACCCAACGCCGAGTCAGCGAACAATATGAAAAATGGTTTGGAAACAGCCAGAAAGCACAAAACGTCCTCTAGGGGGGTTAAAGAATGTGCTTGAAAATTCTCAAAAAAAAAAATAACCAGAACAGTGGAAAAAAAAGAATAGACCAAACAAAAGATGGCAGACAGACCTCGCTGCCTTGCAGCGTCTTGGTGGGGTTGGCCGAGGGGATGGCGGCATTGAGCTCGTTCTGGGGTTTACACAGCAAGGCGATCATGTCGCACTGAGCGTTGTAGCGATCCCTCACCACCTGGTCCGCCTGCACCGCCTTGTCCAGGATGTTACGGAAGTTGTTTCCCTCTGGGAGGAAGTAGAGAGGGGGGTGAAATGGATGCAGCGGTGAATAAGTGGCCATTAATAACGGAGGACAGGCTTGGCAGATGGTGGCCAAAAGAGGCCGAGGTGTACCTGCACGAAGGGGCTTATACAGATCTCCAGAGGGGGTTCTGTTCCAGCGCTGGTTAAACTTGCTCCTCAGCTCATTGTCTGTTGTCTCTTCATCATCCAGCATTTTCAGAGACTAAAACAAACACATTAACAGATTTAAATATCATACAGACAAAAATCAATGTACAGAACTTCAGCCTCTTTATTCTGGGATTCGATTCCATGAATAAACACTGAGAAGGGATGTGATCCCCCAAAGGTGTTGCTCTATCACATACAATCCTAAAAACAATGCATATGAGGACGAAATTAAAATACTCCTGCAGAAGAGCTATAACCAAACATCACAGGATTTTAGTCCTGGTGAAAACCAAAATAAACAATACAAATTATTTAAAAAAAAGTAAACTTACAGCTTAATGTGGCAAATAAACTAAAGCTGACTTTATGGCAGCTCTGTTCGTCTTTTATTAAATAGCAACTAAACAGAACACTTCAACAGTTTCTAACAGAAAATCTGAATTTTATCCTTTAATAGAAATTGTCTGAAATCATGACAACTTCTCTTTAATCTACTCTTTGTGTTTCCCCCTTAAAGTTTTTAAATTAATATGCAATAATGATAAAAATACTAAGGGTCCTAATTATCTTGAATCTGTACTTTTCAACTACTACTACAAACATGGAAGCAGAACATGTTTTTTTTTTTAGTTTTACGTTTTTCCTCCCATCTGTTTAATTGTTTGTCAGCAAGATGTTAAAAACATGCTGGCTGGAGATGATTAGACTGATAGTCCTTGGCCCAAAGATCAGTGGATTCAATTCTGTGATGATTCTGATCTGGGATTCACGCCATTCCTAATCATTCAGGGCTTTTTGGTATTAATTTGCTTTTCTGGTAGCCTTGGCAGAAACGGGTAACATTTATGCAGTCCAAGCCAGCTATTAAAGAGAATTACATACACAGGCTGCTTTGACAGAAAAATCAGAGCCATATGGCAATCATGCTGTCAGAAGTCTGTAGTTCTCAAAGTCTCTACTTTTATGAACATATTGAGGACTTCATTGAACAGGTTAGGTCGCTGCTGTGACCTCCACCGACCTCGTCCAGAATCTCTCGGTTACGAGTCAACAGCTCAGGAAGGTCTCTGATCAGCTTCTCGATGTTCTGCAGCCCTCCTTGCTCCACGATCGACCTGGACTTCTCAGCAATGGATTGTGGGATAGAGTCTCCAGACAGATCCTCCAGGGCAGCAGGCAGGTTCAGAGAAGCCAACACCCTGATAGAGTTAAAAATTATCTGTTACTGCAGGCCTTTAATCAGCCAACAGAAAAATGTACAACAAAAGTACAACTTTTAAGGGTTTCTAATGTAAATATCACCTCAGATCACCAGACCTGTCATGAATTTCTACAATGCCTACAAACAAAGGGTTCACAATGCTCTAAAGAAATGAATGCAGGTCGTCTAGTGATGATGAACATCGTACCCGTTGCAGAGGTTGGTGGCCTCCCTCATTGTTCCCACCAGTCTGTTCACCGTCTCAGCCTTCCTCTGCCCGTAGATGCCCATGGACTGCTGCACGGCCATGGGAACCATCTTCTCAAATAGATCTAAAGGGTAAAGATTATTATAAGCACATTCAGAGAAATGTATAATGTTACTAAACGATAAGTAAAAAGGTCAAACAGAGGGGTTAAAATCAAATTCAGAACATTCAAATATATTTTGTTTTATTTTCATCTAAGAATCACATTTGTATAATGTCAGAGGAAAATGGTTTGATTTTGGAAAAAAAAAGTTAAGGACAGATTTATTTAGTTTTATTGACACAAGCAGAAAAAAAGTCTTCTGCTTGTACCCAAGGAGAAAACAAAAGCTATTTTAAATTTAAAAGCAGACATCAACGTTCCCTTTTTTTTAACCTACTATTTATTTATTACATATAATTCATTTCTTTTTCCCTTGGATTCTTAAGAAACTTCAATATTGTTGTTGGTTGTACGCTAGAAATATTTTAAGTTATTTTTATTCAAATAAACATTTTGATCCTTAGTATTCTAATGTATGCATTTCTTTTCTTTCTACTGAATTTCGTTGTAAACTGGAAACAATCAGAAAAAAAGGTCTTGATAATAATCTGCAGGTAGATTTTATAGGTGTTCCACATCTTGTGACTGGAAAAACACGTAAAGCAGCCAAGTTACACACAAAAATATATCTTTAAATACACTTTTATAAAAGAGTGAAAAATGTAATGAGGGAGATACTTAGGGGAACGGAACTGACAGAATGTAGACATATTTATATATAAATTTAGAAGTTTTATGAATATTATGTAAGTCATATAGCCTAGTAAACTAGCCCCACCCGCAAGTGGCCAAAATAATTGTTTCCTGCGAGCTTGGTCTAGCCTCGATCAATGCCCCAGGCCCTAGAACTGGCGGACCAATCACAAAGCAGAGATGTGTTTTGAATTTTTGGATGCAAAGCGGGCGGGGTTTTGAGGGCGGGGCGACAAAGCTGTGTGACTCTGGAGAAAGTGGAAAAAGGAAGATGGCAACAACTATTGAACAGTTCTTGTTTGACTCAGCTTTGGAATCAGTTTTGGAAGGATTAGACTTGGGGTTTTCGTTGAAACGTGAGCAGGAAGAGGCTCTATGTTCATTAATTTTTCAGAAGGACGTATTTGCTGTTTTACCGACAGGCTGTTTGTTTACACTCCCCCACCATCTTTCTGTAGCACTTACTACATCACAGTCAGTTGTTCTCATTGGTCAGAGCGTTGGCCAATAGACACAGACAGCAGTTTGAAAGACAATGGGTTGTTCTCATCAACAATCTTCCAATGTCTCATTCATCGGGGCCAGACTAAATTACACATTTAATCTCACATTTAGTCTGGTTTATCAGGCTATAAGTCATAGGTATATCAGGAGGTTTTAGCAAATGAAGCAAATGTTCTGATAAAATTAGGTTAAAGACAGTTACCAAAAGGATTGTGTGAAATCGGAACATTTTTGATCTACATTTGCTCTTTATGCATCACAATTATTCGAAAGTTTCCAACACGGATTGAGCGGGTTAAATCAGACCCACTAACATTAAAGCTTTGGTGGTAACTGGTAGACGGTCACAAAGCTGTAGCCACTATAAACCCTTAGGGAGGGCTATCCATGTCAGTTTGTGTAATGTAGGGGTATGGAACAATGTAGATTAAACTTGAGACATAAGATGTTCCTCAAGAGCCCACATTCTCAAATAAATATGCTCAGGTATCCAGCAGAGTCCACCGAGGATGGTGGACAGCAGCTTTGCTGATACATAAACAAAACCAAGACAAAAGCAAAAAAAAATAAAATAAACACAGAACAAAGGAACATCAAGGAAAAATCCTAAATATGTATTGTATGCATGCTCCTTAGGTGGGGGTTGTCCACCACACCCTTTAGGGTAATCTTTAATCTCTGTGGATTGTTTTCTAATATGTGAAACAAGAAACCGATCCAATAGGGAGGACTCTTTAATGCCCGTTTTTTTGCAGATCTCTGATCTAAAAGGGACTTTAGTGTCTCTGAAGTGTGACAGCGGTGGTTTGGTTTCTGTATAATCATACCTGTGAATTTCTGGCTGAGTGGAGGCGTGATAGCCGTGGCTTTGACAAGCGCTGCCTTGCCGATGTGTTCCAGGTCTTTGACTTCAGGCACGCGGTCATGGTAGATGAAGTCATTGTCTTTCTTGGCTGCTGTGAGGGCTCGGTTGATCTTGTCAGTCAGCTCCTTCACGCTAACATACTCATCATAGCGAGATGCGACAGTCTTCACCAGCTCTGCTGCATGCTGCAGTGAGACAGTTGGCTTCATACATATAATTTCTTTCTCATGTTTTCCTCATTGCTCTGGGCATTACATCACGATGACAAAAGGCCAAACTGCGGGAAATTAGATTACCTGCAGACGAGCAATCTCTTCTCCAAAACGCTTCTTCTGCTTGGCAAGGATACTCTGATGCAGCTCGGCGTTGGCCTGCATGATGCAGTGCTTGGCCGCCAGCACTGGCAGCACTTCCTGAAAATAAAAATACTGACCAGGGAGAGGCAACCACAGAGCAACACGCAAGGCACACGAACATGAAAAATGCACACACACGCGTGCATTACAGCAAGGCAAACCAAAAGGAGGGAAAAAACACATCAGGAAGGTCAAGTCACAAATGGCATCATGGAAGCCAAATAACGAGGAGGCACGAGCAGCGGGTCGGGATGCGGCAACATTTAACAGCACAACATAAGCACGCACGCGCACACAGACGAGAGCCGGCACAACAGCAAGGATGCAGGGAGGAAAAATAAAAATAAAAGAAAAAAAAAGACAACAGGAGAGAGAAACAGAAGAGGCCATGAGTGCTTAACCTTGCAGCAAAAGCTGCTACACCTCAAAGCAACACCCAGCAGGTCTGCGTATTTGTGTGTGTTACAGGAAACCTCCAGCTATAACACAGACCCTGCTTTCCAGGTACGCCTTCCAGTAACCGCCTTTCAATCTTTAATGTCCAGGTATTACAAACATCAGCTCTATTTTACGCATCAGGGCTAATATGAAGCTTTGCAGAAATCGTATTTAGTTTTTGTTTAGACAAATTTTCAGCATTAGGCAAGATCCGGTATGAGATTTTTATAGGAAGCTAACTGTTTGTAAACAAATCAGGGCTGCCATGTTAATAGAGTCATTCCAAAGGATTTATTTAAGAATAACCATTGAAGGTAAACCTATATACCATGTGAACTAGTATTTAAATGAGTAAATATCTAACATCCAACTGCCAGTAAATGCAGTGTAACATGATATGCGAGCTCTGATGTGCCATTTCTCTGTTCTGTTCTGCTGGTGGGGAGGGAAGAAAAAGACAAGAACAGAAGTCTACTATTTAATGATACACCCCTCCCCCACTTGTTGCTACAGGCTTTTGTCTTATTAACAAAGAATTTCAAGCACCGAGACATATTTCTAGCTGTAAAAAAAAAAAGATGGAAGGAGCACCTTTCATCATGGGTGTTTTAAAACTAAAGAAAACAATAAGGATGTTAAATCATTTAAGCAGCTGACTCAAACTGCTACTAGCCTGACAAATAACCAGATAATAAGTAGTTTTAGATGTGTTAGTCCATAACAGCAAGAACAAAAAAATGGATAATATTCTGTTAGACGAGCACTAAACTCCCTAAAATCAATGTAACAATAAATAAATTGCATAGCTGACATTTTAACAGCTTTAATAATCAGTATAGTACATTATTTCTTTAACTTAACATTGAAACTGTGTTGCTGCTATAAAAGGCTGCCATACTGTTAACAAAACAATAGTTTTATTAAAGCCTAAGTCTCATCCAAATTTTTAAAAATTATTTTAGAAATTCTGATTCTTATAATTAGATTTTGCAAACTTGAAGGATACAAACTTTCTAATAAAAAATACTCCAATAAAATCCGCAAACATGATAAAAAGATTAATCAAAACTGATTATATTTTGTGGTTCTGTGGTTGTGACCAAAACCGTGAATTAATTTTCTTGCCCTTCAGAATAAACGCTTACAGCCTGAAGGTTTGTATGTTTCAAAGAGTCAGGAGGTCGCTTTTTGAGTTGCTCATGACTTGACGGTGTGAAATCAGTTAGAAAGAAAACGGCTCCGCTGTGGTTCAGTTAAAACCAACTAATAACAGTGGAAATAGGATGAAGGACCAGTGAGAACAGAGAGGCTAGAACAGTCCCACAACCTGTCTCACATATACAAGAAAAAAACAAGACACACAAAACCACTTCATACAGAGTCTGACATCTGGATGTTCTTTTCGCACTGAATACATGGGTTATGCCTGGATCACATGGCAAGACAACATTTTCTAGCCACGATATTCCTCTTCAGAGACTCCCTGAATTTGTCTATGGCTTTTAGGATAATCTTTTAAGATAATCCTGCTGTTTGTGGCACATTAAGAGTGATCTGGTCTGTTTGGAATCTGTATATGGATTAGGATACTACTGGCAGCCAATGAGAAACCTGCCACAAGATAGTGGTTAAAAGCAGAACCACCGAGCACTGATGAATGGATTGACAATGTCCACCAGATTTGTCTCATGGAGAAAATATATTTATCCCTCAAAGTTGTGGTTTGGTCTAAAAACTGAATATGTTGAAACCAACCAGATCAAATTTCAGTTGACTACATATGTGGTTGGTGTGAACCAGCCCTATGTTTTTGGTTTGTGATGGGGCACTCCTCTATTTCCTTCTGTTCTTGTTGTTCCCAGTTGAAATGGTTGGTAGTCCATAAAAGAAAATCTCAGGAGGGCATTATGGACAAAATCATCTAAACATTTTGTATCTATTCTTATATGACCTTAAACAACTAAGGCTTTAAATGATGTAATTGAGGGAAATTTGCCTCCCTCTATAAAATGATCATCTTAAAAAAAAAATTTCATGACATATTAGCATGCTAAAGTCTGTTTTAGAGTTAGCATTAAGTATACTAAAATGTAATTTTTCCTCATTATTTGTACATTCAAAGGCAATACGAGACGTTTGCTAACCCTACTATCATGCCATGAGCTCGCCTGTCACATGACAACTAATGTGGTTGCAAGTAGACAAAGGTTTAAAAGTTACATTCAGTGGTGGAAATGACAGTGATCCCTAAGGACAGGTGGTCTTTACTGAAAAATAAATAAATATATTTTAAGCACATGATATGAATTTTTTGACCATTTGTCGATCAAACTGCTGTCTGTGCCAAGTCGCATTTGTCGATCAAATTCAAGTTCAGTTTTATAAGGAACTGAGAGTCCAAACCCTGAACAAGGGACAAATGACATATAGCTAAAACACTCAATTTAAATCCATATTTTATATAATATAAATAGTAATTAATCTATCCCTAGGTTGGTCTTTGTGTCTAGAAAGAGCAGCATGAATAAAAAATGACAAATGTGTTTTTGTTTTTCTCATTTCTTCCTGGGACACAAATTCTTCCGTAGTTGGAGAATCCCCCATGTATTGTGTTGTGCGTTCCATTTAACTGTACACCAGACAGAGCAGGACCAAACCTGCTGACTCTGTGATGTTTCACTGTCATGTTGGGGGGGGTCTCTTAGGTTTGGAAAATAAGCAGCAAATTTTGAAATCTTTCCCTGTGAACCAGGCATTTCTTGGAATTACGTTTAAGCCGTTTAGCAGTGGTAACATGTTACTCTGTGATGGTTTTGGTGACTTACCTTTGGGAGGTTGTCCTTGTACTGGCACTGCTTGAAAGCTTCGCCATAGTAATCTGCAGCCTGATTGGCCAATTTCGCAATCACAGCATCTTTCATCCGGTCTGTTGAATAAAAAATAATGTTTACAGCCAAATCAGAACAAAAAAAGAGCTTAGTACATATCTGAGGTTAAAAAAAAAATAACTATCTATACTTTTGATCAAACATATTGTGCAATGATGAGATTCTCTTGCCTTTTAAAGTTGATAAATGTATTTCCCAATCATAGGCCAAAAACTAATTTAAAAGTAGGTAGTTAACTCTGCAGATTAAGTCTATTTTTCAAAAGAGGGCTTACTCCATGGTGTAATATAGAAAACTATTATTTAAATGACTAACAAGCAACTTTGCAGACAGAATCAGGGCAGATTTTTTTTTTTTTGCAGCCTAGATTAAAACAGCACCTGTCATCTTTAGAAGTTTATCAAGACATAAAAAAAGCACAGTCTGGTTTAATTGGAGACTTGCTAAGTTTGCTCTAGTCAGTAAAGAAGTAATTGGAGGCTTTTTTGTGATTCACATCTTAAAAATGTAAAAAAAATGTGCTGGTGTCCCATTTATAGGACATCTAAGAAATATGAAGCACAATTCAAAGGCAGCAGTAGCAAAGCTGTTAATGACAACATGATGAAACATTGCAGGGTCACTTCTCGTTTTTATTACCTGAGGTGGCTTTGAGGAAGAAGACCTCCTGGGCTTGGGCCAACATGATGGTGCTCAGAGTTCCTACAGTTTCAGGGCAGATGTCC
This sequence comes from Cyprinodon variegatus, assembly GCF_000732505.1. Lineage (NCBI taxonomy): Eukaryota > Metazoa > Chordata > Actinopteri > Cyprinodontiformes > Cyprinodontidae > Cyprinodon > Cyprinodon variegatus. Next base: position 669,485 of record NW_015150524.1, on the reverse strand, counting down.
ATGGTAGGCTCTCTGTTTAACGCAGAAAGCACTGTGTCCTTGATGTGACTGAATGCTCCACTGGCCAACTGGAAGATAACAAAAGAGATCAGATCCACCTTTTATTATAATCTGATGTCAATCAGAAAAATGAAGCATACAAAGGACTATAATCACTAAGGAAAGGTGACTATGGAGAAAAAATGATAAAGAACGTTATTGTTATGATCTAAATCACAATCTGGATTTAGGATATTTTTTAAAAAGGATTCCTTCACATTGTGAAATAGTTCAGTTTGCTTCCTAATTCGTTAATTTTTCTTCTTCTTCTAATCAATACAAGTACTTTTGTATCATATTCTGTATAATACAAGTCTGAAAAAACCCGTCATAGGCTAGCAGTCATAACCATGCCAGGTTATGATCTGTGGTCCATCTAAGGGTTCAGGATTTGGTTAAAACACCCAGAAAGCTTTCCAAAGGTTTTAAATGAATGGAGCCTAGATACCTAATCTGCCATGATCCAAATATATTATTTTCCTCTAAATTAGGTATAAACATCCCAAGATACAAAGAAAAAAAAAAACCTGCTGAGCAAACCTAAACTCACCTGGTAGAATCTAGCAGCAGCTTTGAGACACTCGTCGTTATCAGTGTTCTGCTCGACGGCAATTTGACTGGCCAGAGCTGCACAGTTGAACAACACGCATGTCTTCTCGTATCCCAAACTGGCCAAAGCTGCAAGATGATAAACAGTCCAAACATAAAAAATCTATTTTTACCTAAAATTATTATAGGACATGGCTGAAAACATTAACTTATCCACAATAATTCAATACCAAGAACCTAAGGTCAAAATAATGATGTTACTATTGGGATATCAGTGAGGAACAAAGTTTATACAAATGAATCAATATAGATCTTGCAAATTTTTTAAGAACACAAAATACTAAAAAGAGGACAAATTCAGTGTTAGGTGGAATCATTTATCTGTTCGTTTTCATATCAAGGTGAAAGTGACAAAGGAAGTTAAATAAATAAAGAAAACAAGACAAAATGTACCCCACTTGGCAGAAACTGATATATTAATGATTTTCTGTTATTTTATCTCCCAAAAAGGTTCATTTAAGTGTTACTCACAGAGCTTGACAGAGCCGCCGAAGAGGGATCCTTTATCAAAGGCATCCTTCCATGTGAAGGTGAGGCAGAGCTGCAGAAACAGAAGCAAGCTTTGTGTTCAAGTTCCTCTCTGTTTAAATGAACCAGAGTCATATGTGCTGCTCAGTTACCTGGTTTTCAGAGAAGGGAAACTTGGGCTCAATAGCACACAGCTGATCATAGTATCTGAAAAAAAAAAAAAAACAGAATCAAAACTTGTTCTGCTCTCATTGTTTTGTGGTGTATAATGCTGCCTGTATTGCTTAACAATGCAATAGACAAAGTGAAAGGAAGGAGAAGAGCTACTGACTAACATTTTTTGGATCAGGTTTAGTGACAGTAATAGATGTGACATCACTGCAGATGTGCAGTTTGGGAAATACTGCACCAATCGGAAATCTGTCAATGACTCAGGATAAAAAATACCAAGGCAGGCAGGCAGGCAGGCAGGCAGGCAGGCAGGCAGGCAGGCAGGCAGGCAGGCAGGGAAACACACACAGTCAGCAGCGTTTGGACTCATAATACCTGTGACGTGATCTAAACTGTTTATTTTTAACTTTAAGATAAAAACAGACAGGGAATCCCCAATCACTAGGAGGTCAACTATTCTATTCTTTAAAAGAGTAAAGGCATCAACAAAAACTGGCTTTCTAAGCAGAACCCCCATCCAGTGTGTTTCCATTACAGACACACAAGGACTCGGTTGTGTGTTCGTGCAGGAAAGCTGAGACGAGGCGTGCCTCATGGCTGAACTAAAGAGAGGGTGAGGAAAATAATGTCCCATGCAAACACTGGTCTCCAAGGTAACACCAAGTAGACTCGTCGCTCTGACTACCTGGCATGGAGCAGGAATAGCGAAGTCCAAGAAGCAACAACAAACAGCCGATTCATTACAGACGTTAGTCTAAAACAATCTACTAATATCAATTGCATTTCACAGAAGAAAAAGGGAAAAAAATGCATGAAATAATACAAAAGAAACACAAAGATTATTTAATGGTATTATTTTCAGGGGTAATTTAATGACTGAGAACTTATTTAGCAAGGAATTTAGAGGGATCCTGAAAAGATCTGTTCATCCACGGATAGGAGCTTATTTCCACAGCATCCGCTCTTATCCGAGACTTTATTTTCACTATTGATTAAATGAATCAATCTGAAAAAGCTCTTACCATTTTCTGTAAGTGCATCAATAAAAGCATGTTTTTTTTGTGCATAAATGGGGATCACCTTGTTTTTCTTTATGTAAATTTAAAGAACCAATGGGCACCTCACGTACAGTTTTCTCTAAAATATTAATGCTTTTTCATACAAAAAAAATAAATAAAAGAACTATCAATCAGACTATAAAATAAACAGGAAACCATTAATGCCCAGGAAGTTCAGTTAATCTCTGATTCTCACTCTTAACCCAGTGCTTACAAACATCAGTGGGGAATCGGATCTGGTTAAGCACTTTGTAAAAGAGCAAAGAGGATTAATATAAAGGTGCATCTTTATTGTAAAGCTACCAAAAAAGAAGTAAAGTTGTGCCCAAAAGTGAAAAATCAAGTTGACAAAGCTTGTATGACATAAATCACATGACCTGCAGACCATTTGTTCTGCACTGCTTCAGTATTTGATCCCTTCCATTTTTAGCTATAAATAACATTTGAAAAAGGATGTTGACAAAGCATATAAAAACAAAATAACTGTTCAGATAGTGGCAAAGTGGTCAGGAGAAAAAACATGGCGGAAAACAATTAGGAATGTAAATACCAACACATTCACAGAGCCTTGTCTTTATGCTTCAGGAATGAGTCAGAACCCTGACTAACATAAAAAGGGCAAAGTCTCTCTGAATAAGAGATTGAAAAAATAAAAATAAACTATGTTGGTTAAAAATGGGTAAAGGTTTTAAGTCAAAGAAAAACAAGATAAAGTTATTACTGAGGTTTCAGTCACCAAATAAAGGTACAAATTATTTAAAGCAGCCTGGCAGCCAAAATGGAGAAGACGGAAACTTTGTTAAAGCCTAGGTGAACAATGTGCACTGTACAGTTCCTTTATGCAAAGCAGATAGAAGCAGTGACGTTTTGTTAAATATACCAGGCTGATAGGGAACAGTAAAGGGACTTTTAATGTGGTGCTCTCTATACATACTCATAAAAATACATCTCTGCACTGGATGCATTGCTGTGAGTAGGTTTTCACTTGATTTTTAGAAATTACGTTTTTTTTTTAATACTACATTTACTATTTCCATTATTCAATTAAATATAATCCAAGTTATAATGTGTAGTAATCCTCTACGTTTAGTTTAACTTTAATGTAGTTTGTGTTGGGGTTTTTCTCTCTGTGAATAATAATAAACTTTAAAATTTTATAAAAAATTAAAACTTTAAAATTTTATTCATCACTTTATTATTTATGATTTTTTATTTCCATGCTTATTCTAATTGAGTTCGTAATGTATTTGTTTCATTAGATATCTGTAAACTGCTGCTTTTATTGTATGGAAAGCACTTTTTGGTTTCACAAGAGCTCTATGAGAAAATGCTGTTCTTTCCTAATTGATCGGCTGGTGATGCAGACCAGGAATGACTAAGCTGAAAGAGGGAAGCTGGAGTTTGCGCTCACTGTGTGTTTAGTTCATATTTATTATGTTACAATAGAGCGTTGTATTATGATTTACATCATTTGCGTTTCATGTGGGAGAAACAGTTCAACTGAAAGCATCAGTATACGAGTTATTGTGACAGAAAATACAGCAGTTATGAAGTAGACTGACAGATAAACAGTAGTTCGTTTAATAAAACCAATAAGCGAGATTCTACAAGTGTTCATAAATCCGGAATTTTAGCTTTTTAGCTCTCAAGTTAGCCGCTAGAAGCTAACTCCTCTGGGTGCGGCAACTAAGTTAAATAAAGAAAGCCAAGCGTAACGTATATTCTATTCGTCTAAATTTTTATTGTAGCTAATTTTTTCTGCCTTTCAGTCGGTTTTTACCTCAGTAGGATTTCCAGAGAGCTCTCGTGTTTATCGAGCGGCCTTCCCAGAGCGCTCTTGCGAAGCTTGTTCAACTCCTCCACGGCTCGAAGGTACTCTAACTGCTCCTCGCCAGATGGATAAGAGGCTGTGACGAACTTCGACAGCGGCTTCACCAGGTCCACTTCGGATGACTTTTTTAACGGGACTGAAATAAACGTTGCCATTTCGGCCCGTGACGACTTTAACCGAGCTAAGAATCAGGCACAGAAATCTTGGGCAAGGAACACAAACAACGGCCACCGACCCACTTCCTGGATACTGACAGAGGACGTCAATTACGTCATGGACAACGGTAAGCGAAACTGCGCAGACTCGGAAATGATTCCCTACTTCTTCTTCTTGAGATTGTTTATGGTGGTTGGCAAAAAAAACAAACAAAAAAACTGCCAATTTTTCCAACAAGAATATTTCTTCTGCAATTGAAGTCCGTTGGGCCTTTGTTAGTATTGTTTCCTTTCTCCAGTTCCTGGTGATGGCTTTCTTGGCTTCTACCTGAAGTATTGTAATTAGATATTCATCATGGCTGTTATACTGCACCATACAGCTCTTTTGTATTCCATAACTAAATTTGTATACATTTCTATATTTCTATATATGTACAAATTTCTATAAATTTGTCTTACATTTCCAAAAGATGTGAGAATGACCTTCATTAAAAGATCCACATCATTGCCTAAATTTCTGTCGGCTGTTTACTCTTAATTTTTTGTGTGATGAAAAATCGGATCATATTCTTCCATGTAAATTCCCTCCAGATTCGTGAATTAGGGGTTGAGTGATTAAACTTCCACATTTGGTGCCACTCCTCATCTGTAAGTTATATACAGAGTTCCTTCTTCCATTTGAAATTAACATATTCTGTTAAATGACTATTATTTGCAATCAATCGTTGATGTACTGAGATAAGTCTAATACTGCTGTACTGATATGCTTTAACAATAATTTGTATGACTACATTCACACCTGTGTCTTACTTGATGTCTTTTTTATAATAGTCCCTTACTTGGAAATATCTACAGATTTCCAGTGAACCTAGTTTATATTTTTTCCTTAGGGTTTCAAAGCTTTCCAAATCTCCATTTTTTTCTAACATACACCAGGCTGTCGTTGGAAATGCCTTTATTTCCGATTAAATTTTGCTGGGAAAAAATTACTATCATAGGTCATCAGTCTTAAAATTCTAGCATTATTCTGAATCTTGCACTTTTATAAATTTTTAAACCACAGATCTAGAATATGTGTTGTAATTATGTCCATGTTTAACATTTAGGGTTATATATAAATATCTCCAATCTTGTGTTGTATAGTGATTAGCTTTACATCCTTTTCTATTTCTTTCCACTTAGCTTTCTGGTTTATACCAGCAATATATGCTGGGTGGCGAAGTAATAGTTCATCAAATTTGGGAGACCCATACCGCCTTTTCCTTTGGAACTGAAGAGTTTATTGCCTGACCCTGGGTTTTTTTTTTTCCCTCCCACACAAACGTGAAATCATTCTGTCCCAGTTTATGAGCTGATCTGGAAGCATATTTATCGTCAGGGATGAAAATGTAAAGGAATGTGGGCACTATATTTAATTTGATTACCGGAATATCAATTCTTGAATTTAAATCCAATGGTAAGGTAGAATATCTCATATCTTTCCGAACCTCTTGTTTTAGCTTTTCATAATTTGCACTGTATAAAACAAAAAGTTTTTTGATAAAAACACCGAAATATACAACTTATACTTTATTTAAATCTCCCTTGATGGTTTATAATTGACGGCTAAGATCTGGGCTTTAGATACATTGATTATATCCTGAGTAGTAGTTATAAAGATTGAGTAATTATCAGATTAGGGAATGATGTGATTTCTTGGAGGTAGGCAAAGACTCCCAACTTTAATTTTTTTCTTTTTGTCCGATGGCCTGTGCTAAAGGTTCTATAAATATGGCAAAAATAAATGGTGATGAATAGCATCCCCGCCTAGTCGATCTCTGCAGTAATATTTTGTTAAATTACCATTATTCTTATTCTTTCAGGAGGATTTTGGTATAATTTTAATGAATTGCACAGATTTATTATTGAAACCAAAAGGTTCCAACACTTGAAAAAGTTCCAATTAACACAATCAAATTCCTTTTCTGCATTAATACTAAACAAAGACCTTGATCTAAGCATTGTTCTTGATCAAAAACAGGCAGGACACAGAACAAAGTTATGAAATTATTTATTCCCAGCACATGTGGTTGTGTACATCTCCAGCATATGATACTGTGCACATGAGAAGCATCAGGTTAACAGTGGTCACCTCTTTCTGGCTCGTGCTCACACAGATGGCAGAACTCAAGGTAATGCCTTCTGTAGACTAAATTTTCCATTCTTTTTACATCCATCTTTATTCTAATTAGTCAGATGAACACAGGTTTCTCTGCCGTAGCACTCATGTCTATATAAACACCTCAAGAGCTACAGTCTTGGCTCTGGTGCATGTCAAGACACAAACAGCTGCTTTCAAAGCCTTAAGAGTTTTGGCGATCTCTTTCTGATCTAGTTAGAAAAGGATGTTGAGGGGGAAGGGGTGTAGGACTACTGACTACACATCGAGCTAGAAGTTTGTGATTTTCTTCAGTGCAGGCTTGGTCTCTAATGTATGGAAAAATAACGAGGGGGAAAGAAAGGGGATACACTCAGTGACAAATTTTATCGGTCTCTCAAATATCCACATGCTCTTCTTCACTACGTAGCAAGCTAAACACAACTTCTTTTACTAACAGAAAAAAAAAGTTTCAGACATAATGAACAAAAGGATACACATGCACACACACATTCTGACACCTTCACATGTAAACCTCTTCAAAAATGCCAAAACGGATCAAACTGGAAGCAAAGCAGAGCCTCCAGAGTCGCAAGGTTTTCTTTCACTTTTCAGTAAGGCCACTCTAAACACATGACATGTATGTTCTGTGCTAGGGTACACCACCAACCTTTTATTTTGTAATCAAAAAGTGGCATATTACCACTGTCCTGCTGCACACAGGAGCATCTGAGTCATTTAGAAAAATCAATCATGGAGAACATTTCTGCCAGAAATCATAAAGTGAAACTCCGATTCATTAAACAGAGACATATTCCAACTCTGATAAACAAGGCTTACATCCACTGAAACCATAAATTTCAAATTCTCAGAATACAACATTAGACCAAAAGAAAAAAAAAAAAAAAAGTAGGGGGTTGAATACACAAGTTTAATGTTATGGCCATTTTATGGTCCACACAACCAAGTCATTGAAACCCTAAAGAAGCTGGCTAATTGTAGAGCCGTAGTTACGTGTATTTATAAAAAGTTGAGTGGAAGAAAAAAAAAATACTTAAAGTGCAAAAGTACATTCTTGAGAATATTGTGAAGCCATGCTTAATCGAGAGTTGAGACATTTTTTAAGATGTTGACTGCAGCTAGACTCACTTCTAAGAGTCACCTCCAAAAGATGTACCTTGGAGATGAAGGCAAGCTTCTCTTAAACCAGATATGGCAGAGGCATTTTCTCTAGATGTAGGAGAAAGAGGTCTGATTGCTTAGTGGTCCAAAGTCCTTTTTTATGTTAAAGAAAATGCTGCATTTAATTTAGCTGTTAAAATGAGGTGAAAAAGTGGTAAGGAGCAGGAACTAAGTTGGTTATGGGTCAGAAAGGTTCAATAGTGATGATCTGAAGCAACTCGTCTAACTTCAACAACCCCTCCTCTCTTTCTTCCACTAAACTTTCCATGAACACGTCCGGATGCAGCCCTCTGAATAGTCAGCTTTTAAAGCAGTGACCTATTGTAGCTTACCCTCCTCATAGAGGGCATTAGATTCTACCATCAAGATTTGAACCTGACTGCATAGGCCTCAACATTTCTGAACTTGGTGGGGATGAAAAAAACAAACATTGGTCTTGTGTAATACTTCAGTTTTCTGAAAAACTGGATTTTTGGTCATAAAAAAAAAAAAGAAAAAAACATTTCAAATGGGGTGGGAAGAGAGAAAAAAAAAGATCACTGTTTAATGGTCTGTATGAAGCTGTATCTTTTCAAATCAATTACCTAAACTAATTATTCAATGATTTGTTAATCACCTGATGCATAATGCTTGCTTTAAAACTGATCTGGAATCAAGGTTTAGGCACCAGTGCAAATTTAGCTGTTTAACTCCCCCTACTTCTTTACCAGTTTAAACTCCTAACATTTGCACAAATTCAAAGTTCACTGTGGTTTATTTCCTCTCAGAGCACGATTATCAGTCATTGCCTATTTGGTCCACTATAAAGTATGTTTTTTTCCTTTTTCCGGGATAGGCACTAATGCTCCATTGGACAGCATCACAGAGGGGTTTTATCTACCAATTTCCTATTCATTTCTCCAGAATTCTGTAAACCAGTGTTTTAATAAAAACAGAGGAGTCAAATAATGACGTTAATGTACTCTGTGTATATTTTGGAATAAAAAGCTAAGCTAATGAGCCTGTATGGCACCAGAAAGGGTAAATTCAGTAAGAGCAACAGAAAGAGCTGACTCAAAGGATTAACTAAAAGCTGTAAAAGCACAGGCCATATGGACGTACATTAGCTGAGCTTCAAAGAGACGTTATGCAGACAGATATATGGCTGTAAGCTTATATCACAAAGTGTGAGACTAGGTGATATTAGCTCATAAAATTATTTAACAAAAAAAGCCAAAAGATGAGAGCACTTCCACCCATTTACCCTGAATATTCTGAGTTAACACGCTCAGCCAATTAGAGAAAGGTTAATTAAGACATCCCTGTCAAACAATGTTAAGTAAGCAGAGTAAGTTTCTTTTTCAAGCAACTTGGTATGGATTGCATGCTGTTCAGCAGTACAGTTTCATCAAATACTGGCCTAACGCTGGTTGTATAGGAAGGGCAACAAGCAATAAGGTGACTTTTTTACTTCCTGCTGTCTCTTGCATGCCAAAGCACCATCCACCCCTCTCCCTTGGAGCCTGCACCCTCCCATTTCCACACAGAAACCATATATATTTATATATATATATATAAAAAAAAATAAATCAAAATACACAGAACAATGTCAAATACCCCCCTGATCTCAAATCCTCCCCAATCTCTACGTTGTAACTGATCTCCTTCATTTAATAATGTTTTCAATATGAAACAGAGGTCACACCCATGTCAGATTCTAACATTTACTTGGCTTTAGCGCAGTCACTGCGCTCCATCGAGTGATCGTTAAAGAGAGACGGGGAGGATGCAGAGCGACAGAAGGAGGCTTCTGTTTCAAAGCAGAGCGTGGAGTATTAGTGACGCCATCTGTGCTCCTCACTACTTCAAGATTAGATGAATTCCTTCGCCCAACTCATCTGTAAGAGAAGAACAGTAAATCCTCAAATACAGACGATGTGGATTGCTACCAGAAGCTGTTTTATTACTAAAGCATGTGTTTACCTTTGACAGTGCTGATCAAAAAACAGCTCTCATCAGACAAGTTGTAAACCATCTAAAAGGAAAAACAAAAATGCATCAAATGTGAAATTTGACTTTAATGTGTGCCAATATTCTGTAAATACGATTTCCAAGTGAGGCAATGTTAGAGAAATCCAAGAAAATCTGGTAATGGGATAACAGCAGGGATTATTATTATTATGGATAGCAAATCAGAGAGATGTGTGGTTATTTTATTGCCTGAATCCAAAAACAGAAAGTTCATAACTGCTCTAACTGAGCTCTGTTTAACCTGGCTAATAATTTAAAATAAGCACAAGATCTAGACAGAATTCATCTTATATCAAATTTTTGACCAAGTTTAGTTACCTTTAGTTATAACTAATCCACCTCATGTTCTTTGGAGTGCATTTCCTGTTTTTGCTTTTGTGCAGCAATTTGGTCCCTTTGGTTTTTTGAAGTGCTATAAGGCTGGCATGGGCTGGATTGACTAGCCATTTGTGTCAATAGTGAGATAAGTGAAACTAGGTAGTAATGTGACAACCATAAAAGTCAGGATAAGGGGAAAAAACCAAAAAAAAAACTCTTCACTAATTTTTATGCAGTCTTTCTTGGGAAACTAAGGCTGTGACTACATGCCACAGCAATGATAGCTCCACAGTCACAAATTCTGTTCTTAAAAAACAAAAACCATACAAACAAACCCCCCCCCTTTCCATCCCTGCTTCTGTTTTATTGAACCCCAGTCAACCTCGGCAGATGGCCTCTCAGACTGAGCCTGGTTCTGCTGGAGTATTCGTTCCATTAAAAGGAAGTGTTACTCCCTACTGTCGCTACAAGCATGCTTGGTGTTAGGGATTGCTGTAGAGTCAATGACTCCATACAATCAGTTGGTTTTCCTCAGACAACTTTGAAGCAATCCGACTGCATGATCTGATTGAATAGTCTCTGTAAAGTGCCTTTAGATGACTTGTGTTGTGAAGTAGTGCTATATAAATAAACTGAATTGAAATATTTGCAGCGCTTCCTGAGTAACTACAAAGACTGTTGGATGCAGTGTAGTTAAAAAACTTGAAATTTACTTTGGGTTTATGGAAGTATGGACTCATGTTCTAATCGAGTACGTTCTTGTTAAGAATGCAGGAAGTATGGACAGGAGCATACAGGACATATGTGTAAATTGAAACAGAAGCGTACTCATGAAATCACCAGACGCACGGACCTGCTTTTCACCACCTGTTACTAACATTCTCTAGGTAATAATAAATCATAACATTTCCGCCCCATTTAGTTGAGGAATAATGATTAACACAGACAAACAAAAGGAATATTTTACCAAATAAAAAAAACCAAACAAAATAAAAAACGCATCAGAGCTGGCAGCTTTTCACAAAAAACAATGCTGAGAGGGCTGCTGCAGATGGGCTAAGGTAAGGCCTGGATGTGGTTATCTTCAGAGGTCCGCTGGTTGCTACTTTCCTCTCAATATCGGAACCTATTATTAAATTACGCACTAAATAGATAAACGGGCCATAAAGTGAAGCTTAAGGTGTAATGTTATCGCCTCAAAGGACCTTAACGTTTTTATGTAGAACAGCAGCAACAGAAAAGTGAACTTTTAACCAAATTAGTCTGAGCAATCCCCTGGAAGCTGTTGCTGCCGCGGTGAATGCTGGGACAGCTGTCAGTCTGAAAAGAGATTTCACTTTCTATTTTCCCCGAAGTGGATGTGTTTTACTTTGTAACCGGGACTCCCTTCCTGTCGGACCCATGATATCGTCGCAGTTGCTGCATAGTCCAACAATATAGATCTGGGGTCTCTCTCAGTCAGAGCTATGGAAGTCCTCTTGCAGAAAACGGGGTCACGGGTGATCATCGCCATTCACTGTCAATGAGAGCTAAATGCCACCTCTTAAGACACAATTTTCTATCGCATCTGATGTAAAATCGTGTTCTTTGTGTTCAGGGCTTTAGTCTTTACAATATCAGTATATGTACAGAATGTCTTATCTTTGCCTTTCTGATAATTATTTTATTATCATATTAAGTATTTTGATCATCTCAATAATTGAGTAGGCTTATTACCTACTTTTTCTCGGATTGTAATTCTTTACTCTTATTTGCCTAAAACCATGTTAAACTAGTGTTACTCTTACCATGGCACGTTTAGGTATTCTGCCTACCTCTGATTTTAATACAAGGAGTATTAAAGTAAAGGAGGGTTAAATAACATTTTTCAGCCAAAGATTTATATATTTTCACCCCAAATCACTAAAATCATACATCTTTTATGGATTATATAAAATTCTCAAAATAGAAATTTAATTTGTGAGGATGGGTTTGAATGTTTCCAATACACTAAACCTGACCAGCAGAATGAATAACTCAAACTCATGCACTATAATAAGATTAAAATGTCTCTGTTATGAGATGGTTGGATCCAGTTAGTCGTGGTTAAATAAAAATATGCCTGTATGCCCATACCTGGTCACTTAGCAGGATGTGAATGCCTGTAGGACCCTGCCTGTACACTTGGTGGATCCTTCCCAAAGGAATGCCACACACAGATGCAATCTTACGGATGAGCTCTGCAGCTGTGAGCTCCTCTAAATACAGAGCATGGTACACTGTAGAGACAGAGGGAGGATGGCGTCAAAGACTGGTGCGAAAAGTTAAACACATCAGTATTTCACTACTATCAGGAAAGAAATGGTTTCTTCACCATGTAAACTAGCAGAGCTCTGGTGTTCTCCATTTTCAATTGTGCAGTGTCTCTCCAGCAGAGGGCTCCCCTGAGGAGACTCCTGACAGACGTACACTGTCAATCTGGGACGCACTGACCTGCATGAAGAGAAGTCAGTTAACACACTCACACTCTGCCACAGGCAGTTTAGCTCACAGCAACAACAAAAACATGCAATAACGATATAATCCCTCCTTTTGAGTTTTTCCTACACACAGACTGCAAGCGTGCTTCAACAAGCTCAATAAACAAGCAAATATAGACCCACCTGGATTTGAGTGCATTGAAGAGTCTGATCCCATCTGCTGGCCCACAAATCTGGACCAGGTCCTCCCGGGTCAACTTCAATAAATCAGAACCTGTGGCAGAACAGGGTAGGTATCTGTAACCTTTTGCTCCATAACATAATTTCTAATGGTCCTGCTATTTACAAAGAAGACCTAGATTACAGTATTGGGACTTACAGAGGTACCTTTTCCATGTAGCTCTTAAATGTTAGCATCAATGGAACAAAAGTGCTCGATTTGAACTCATGCACCAGGTGCAAGTATAGCAATGTGTTCATCTAAAAGTTGCTCTATATGTCAAAGAAGCACTTTCCTCTTAAAGCAATCCTTAGTCGATTAAAAATCACCCCAAAAAGGAAGCCTGTTATCAATTATTTCCAGATGACTGAAGCCAAAGCTGTACACACCTGAGAAATGAGAGAAGAGTCTAGTGTAGGAGCTGAAGCGGTTCTTCAACAGCCACTTCTGCGTGTCCTGTATGGAGGCAGTGGGGCTCAACTGCTGCAAACACACAAGAAATGATAGTTTATTTCTTACAACTCAATTTGTTTTATCAAAACAATCTTTAAATAACTGCAAGATGCATAGCATTTCACTGCTATTAGGGATCGCCCGATTCATCACCCGGCTGGTATTTTTGGTCGATTGTTTTTTTTCCTTGTTACGGCTGATATTTGCATGTGTTGGAGAATTCATTAGTGCATTCAACAGCCATGCCTTAGATCATGTGAGCCGCATGCGTCACTCCGTCTGTTATCTGTTGTTAATATCGTGCCTTTTATTGGTTATTATTATAGTTATTTATTTTTATGAAATTTACACATAACATTTGGTGTAATTTTTATCTTGTTAATAGCGGAACTGAACGAAATATCCACATAAAAAAGTATAAAAAATATCTTCAGAGTGTTGGGGGCTTTATTAAGTAACTAAAATCAATCTCTGGGTGATCCATGTATTTTTGGATAGGCGCAAACAGATCAAGGATGACTGTTTGCTTTGAGATGCAGCCTGGGACATTTCTCTATATCTGTTGAAGTACAATCAAGAATAACCTCAACTGAACTGATTTATTATTTGGACTTTTCTTTGGTAAATAAATTGTTGCCAAGAAAGAAAGAAAAAAATCATATCAATATAACAGAGATTATATTTTCTGAAAGACATTAAGTGGAGTAGCTTTGTAAAGCAGTGACTGTTCTAACTGTTGAAGAACTCTGTTCTTTGTTTTAATAATCCTTATTATTCGGATTATAATCCTTATTTATCTTGATATACTGTATATATTGTTTATTCTTAATGCACCTTTTCCTCCTTGTTTGCACCTTCTTTAATTACTATGCCAATATGTGACCAGTGAATTTCTCCGCTGTGAGATCAATAAAGCTCATTTAATCTAATCTAATCTAATAAATCCCCGGAAATCTGACTGATATCTTAACATATAGAAACTTAAAAATGTCCAATTGGGATAAAAATCAGTCAAGTAAAGACAATACTCTTCCAATTGAAGCAGACATGTAATAAGATACTAACCTCTGAGTTGTTGTGGCCACCAGGATCCACCTGGTGATTGGGGGAGGATGAGTCACTGGAAAATGACAAAAACAACAATCAACACCGCTAACAGAATAAATGACATTTTAATAAGAGCATGAATCTAACTAATCACAGAATGCAACTGAATTACCTGTCCAGCACAGAGGAGGTGGTGTAGGTGGAGAGAGGGGTGGAGGAGAAGGAAGGGGTAGCTGCCTGGTTGGTGCTGGTGTAGGCGGCGTCTGGCCATGGGGAGCACTGAGCAGACACACACATGTCCATAAATAATGCAGTGATTGCAGACAAACTAATGATAAAGAGAAAAAACTTTATTGCACCTATATGCAAAACCTATGGAGAAGTCAATAAATACCAGGAATGTATCTTTGCATCAGCTCCAATCTTCCTAATCACAAATATTTAGTGTTCTACCGTCCCCTTTACGTCGGCTGAATGTCTAGGAGTCTAAAATGTAGACAGACTGTGGATGGTGTGACCAGAAGGAAAGGGGGGGAGGAGAGCAGGCTGCTTACACTGCCTCTCTTGGCCAAGGAGTCACCACAATCAGCGGGAAGTGTCCGCTTGCTGGACTTTTTCAGCTCATGGTCGCCCGAATCTTCAATGATGGGCTCAAGCCTCGTCTACACAGAGACACACAGCAGAGGTTAGCAGCCAGTGAGTCACATAGACACACAGATCCAGGACTTCTCACTACGAACCAAAATACGAGCTCTGAGACCTGACCTCTATTCTCAGGTTCTAAAAGCTTTTTTCTCTCCATGTGTTTAAAAAATAAACTTTCTACATTAAAATGATGAGTCATTTCCACTGATTTAAATCAGACTGGAAACAGAAAGAAATTAAAGGCAGGAAGTAAAATGAAGGACAGAAGAAATAAGAAAGGGCATGAAGGAGGGAAAGGGAAGTGATACAAAAAAAAAAAATCTTGAAATAAGTGAAAATAAAAAGGACATGAACAAATTAAAAGAATGAAATAAAAGGACACCAGGATGAAAATGAAAAAAAATAAGGCCAACAGGAAGGACAGAGGAAAGGAAACAATGAAGAAAGATAGGATAGAAAATAAAGAGGGATGGACAGGGAGGAAGGAAGACAGGGCAAGATCAAGAAAGAAAAGACAGAAGCACTTTAAAACTCGAAAACATGAAGGTGTGTACAATAGCATTCTTTTATCAAGAAAGAAAAAGTGAGAAAGAAGGGAGGAACCGAAACAATGGACACAGGTCAGATAACCACGACAAAGGAAAGAATGAAATGAAAAGGAAGGAGGACCCAAAGGTGCAGAAGGACGCATAGAAAAAAGGAAAAGAGAATGCAGAAGAAGGGTTACAAGGAAATAGAGCTAAAAGAAACAAGGAAGAGAAGTAAAGAAAGAGGAAAGGTCACAATGAGGAGAACAAAATAAATTAGTAAGGGTTCTTCAGCAGTCACCCATAGGTACTACTGGAATGAAGCTTGCAGTAAGGAAGGAGCTAGGACTAGAAAACAGGAGGCTTACTGCCAACAAATCATTTAGTATAGGGACCTCATGATATTCCTAGCTGCCACCAGGAGCTAAACCCTTACCCACAATTCTTTGCATGACAAGACATTCAGGCACATCTCCCTTTATAGAGCTTAAAAAAACTACATCACTTCAACTATGCTCTGTGTGCACACCTGTGTTGCTTTATAACGAAGAGCTTCATTTGTCAAACTTTTGTTTATTGCGGTAAATTTCTAGAAGGCTGTAGTCCCACTTTGACTAGCATCAATCACGTGCATGTCCATTTATAACAATCTTAAGGCTGTAAGCTATCCGGATTCAGGAAAACAATCCAGAGCTCACCTTTTCTTGATAGCGCTCTTACTGTTGATGCTGGAAAAGGTGAGGGGATGGAAGTAAGAAACGGGAGGTAGAGAAGCTACAAGTGGATGTATTCTGATCAAGCCAAAGCCAAAAGAATGAAAGCAAAGGTTCTGAGGGAGGGAAGAAGAAAGGACAGAGTCTGCCCTGGCTAGATGTGACTACAGCTGTTTCCCTCAGTACACTCGTCACACTGGGCTCCAATTAGTCAAATTACATTTGCTCTTGTGCAAAGTTGTTGATCTTCACAATAGTTTAGCTTCAAAAAAGGTGCAAAAGTTGGCTTATATTAATCCCAATCATGGAATAATAAAGCTAAATGTGTTGGTTGTGTTACAGAATGTCTGCAGACTTTATGACTTTATTGTTTTAGATATATTTTCAAATATGATTGAATTATCTTTTTTTGAGCACAAACCTGTTGAATAGAATAAGCAACAGGATTCTTAATACTCTTTACAAACATTTCTTAAACTGAGAAATTATTAAAGTGGCCTTAGTAATAAGATGAGAAAAATAACATCCTCTAACTGTTAGATTAATCTCTGGATGAGCCGAAAATTAAAAAGTTAGAAAAATAATCCTAGAATGAGCTTAAGGATCTCATCCAAAGCCTATTTATTAAATCCATTTCAGACAAAAAAAATTCCTTTAAACAAAGGTATTGCTTGCTTAAAAAAACCTCTATTGTATAAGTAAACATAGAAAGCTGTAAATGAACACTAAGACAAAATAAATTATTTCAAGTTTACAAGGCTTGCAAGGAAATAAAGAAAACCCCTTATATTAGTAGGAGGGGGAATCTGATTGTCATTTTCCATAATGTGATAGTGTGTTCCATTTTAGGGTGTGTTTATAGTGCAGGGCTGTTTGTTACTATAGTAAAAGGTGTGAAGTACCAGAGAAGGATGCACAACCTGACTACATAAGCCTGTTTTTGCGTCACCGCAAACAACCTCAAAGCACAAACCAGACTGCTCTCATAGTTGCAGGAAGTGGTTACAGCCACTCCAGAGGGAACCTACACATTATATAAGAGGATGGGTACCCGTTGGAGAGCAGAGGTGTAAAGTTTCTTAATAACAGTGCACCATAGTTACGGTAATAGGATGAGAATTTCACTTACTGCAGGGACATGAAAGCTGGTATGGTTTTAGTTTATTTCTATCAATAAAACAAACAACCTGATTCTGCTCTGGAGCCCCCACCAAAGAGGTTTAGACAGCAACTTAACGAGAAAAACGGTGATGTAGCGCTGGAGTAAAATCCACACATTGAGAAGAGGACGGCTTCAAATGAACGGCAGTTCTGCTCATTAAATCATAGCCCCTAGAGATTATTGCTTACAGTATTTTGATGGATGTTCATTTAGAGGAGAAACTAATGTTTTCAACTAATGGAAACTAGACTAAAAATTACAATATTTTAAAGTGTGCAGAAGCCTCAAAAAAAGCCTGTTAGTTCGTAGTAGAAACATGCTGACCTCTGATAGGATAGTGGTATCATAGGAAGGTTGGTATTTCTCCTTCTCCTGAGGGGTACGCTTCTCCATCTTCTCCCTGTCAGTCTTCTGCTTACGGTCGGCCCCTTTTGGCTGAACAAGGAGAAGACTTGTTAAAACAACAACTATGATAAAGGAGAGGTTCAAAGGCTACGCAGAGAGCCTGACTGTGTACCTTGAAGACTTTAATTTGACAAGAAGCGGAGTGGAGGTGCTCTGCGTACTCTCCACCGTCTCCCTGGGTGAAGGTGTCGATCTGGATCCTGAAGGGGACGCCCTTCTCTCCGCCATGCTTCCTGGGAGTGAACTCTGTGCTGATGCAGTGCACCTGCAGACAGAATGGAGGACAGCTTCATCAAAATATGTTTGATGTGGAAATACTGTGGCGCCGGTGTTAGCAAAAAAAGAGCAAGCATGGTTGATGCACAGGGGGATGTTTTTTGTTACCTGCACGAAAACAGAAGTTCTTTTGTTCATGTCCCACAGAAACTCTGCAGCGTTGAGCTGGGAGGGGTGAGTCTTGGGCTCAACAATGCCCACTGACATGGGGATATCTGTTTCAGACGCAGAGATATTTAAGCTGCACGTCACACGCTAACACAAGGGACAGTAGAGTAAACGTTTGTGAGCATGTTTCCTTCATTACCGATGTCAAGGAGACGGTCCCCAGGACGATTCCACCTCCAGCCCTCCAGCTGCTGGTGCTCCGTGTACTGCAGCCGCCGGTCGTGAAACACTACCCGTACTGTGCTCTGCGTACAAACACGTGCGGATTAGGTATGAAGAGCACAAGGAGCAGACGTTTGTAATCAAGTTTTAACGGCTCTTACCTTCACCATCTTGTTGTTGAGCTCTGGCAGCTCCCCCGCCTTTCTGTTGTCCAACATACGGATCTCATAAGACTGGCCTAAATGAGAGAAAGTTGAGGTAAACTGCAAGCTACTCAGTGCATAGGTTAATAAGAATATCCTGGTTGATCCAGATATCAGCAATATTACTTCAAATTATGACAAAAATCAAACACCAAGGGATGCTGTAACATATACATAACTGAGATTTAAAAACAAAGGGAAAGAGATCTGAATAGATCAGAAAATGAAGAACAAAAATGCAGGATGGCTGAAAATAGACTCTTGGATTATGAGGTAAGGTTTACAGACAACGTTTACATTTGAGACAAAGGGCTGAACATACAGCCATACAGTCAGCTGAACAATGGTTACCATTAAACCCATTATTTACATCATTTAGTTCACAGTGATCATAGGGGTCTGACTGATAAGGTGATTAGAGCTTTATACGACACATGGGATGTTTTAGCAATCTTCAAAATAAAAACAAAAACACGCCGGTTATAGGTGCATCTCTGAGCATATTCTCAATTTTTACTGGGACAATAACTTGAAAGCGGATCCTTATGTTCGGTTTAACAGTTTTTAAAATAAAATGCTGTGATACAAAAGATTTAGTTTTTAACTGTAAGAAACACTAAAGGCGGGAGTTTATAAAATGAAATGAATATTTTAAAGTTTTGTTTTACATTTATTGATGTTTGTTTTTAAGTTTACGTTTTCTTTAGTTCTTTATATTCAAATATTAATCATTCAGGAAACAAACTTATTTATTACTTATAAGTAATTATTTCTGGTTGTAGTAGTGATAGCATTTATTTATCTGATAATTACCATCATAACAATTACACATACGTGATCACTAAAATTAATCATTGCTGTTCAGCAACAGATGCATGGCTTCTTTATAATTGCTTTTTATTTATGCATTAATTGATACAAAACGTACGGCTATTTTTTTTGCCAAGACTTTTGAAAGCAACTGTTTTTTCTTGGTCTGACACAAAAATACATATTAAGAATTCCTGTACCTTTAACCAGAACACACTACTTTAAAAACATATGAAAAATCTAGAATTCTAACATTCATTCAAGGGAGATAAATATTAGAACTTAATTTAAAAAACTTATTTTTAATAAATCAAGAACAAAAAACAAAAAAAACAAGTACCATTTGACATGTGGCCTAAAATTAGACTTGCAATTGTCATATGTCTGAATGGATGCATTTTATGGAACATTTACATTACTGAATGGTGGAAAAAAATGACTTAATTACTAACAGAAGGAGGTGGAGGCGCCAAGAGCAAACATAAACAATGAACAACCCAGACACTGCATATGTCACCAATGGCGCTAGACTATGGGTGCATGATGCTGGGAAAACATGCAATGAAGTTGGTGAATGTTGAAGGTAAATAGCGTTCATGTTTTCTGTTCTGAGTTCATAGCAAACTAAGACCCCAGATAATGACTCATCCAAGAAAAAGTTTTTATATAAATAAGTGATATGGAAACCACTTATTGATCATGTTGGAATCTTACCTCTACCTTCTATTTTATTATGCTAACACATACCATCAAATAAACCACAATCTAGAGGATGTTACTTAAAATAAGCCAATCCTGACAGCTCGTCTTTTTTGCACTGAGCATATTGAGTAGTTATACTGCAAAAACTAACCCAACACTCGCCCACCTGTGTTAGGCAGTTACACCTGTTTATATTGACTTCTGTAAACACAGCATGACATGTGTGAGATCATGACTTCTGTCACTCATGTGGGGAACTTCAGACTCTCATCATATAGAAATCTGAACGACCCCGACATCCAAAAAAACAACAGATCACAATAAAGCAAAACTTGTAAAAGCCAAAAATGTCTCCTAAATCAATTGATTTAATACAAATAAATCCAATTAATATAGTTGAGTCCAAAAGTTAGAGTTGCAAGTTTGCAGGAAGCTTACGGGGGCTTAGTTGAATGAAACAAACCAGGATAATTATTTTGATTGCACTTTGACCGTTACCTTGATTTAAGTAAGTAAGCGTCTCGTCGTGCAGCTTGACAGCAGGCGAGGTGGCAGCACACAGCACATACTGGAATGGAGGATTTTTGGTCTTGCTTTCAGGTGGAAGGTTGGAGTCCTCCTGCTTAAAGATGGGCAGAGCCAGCACATCACTGAAAAACAGAGACAGTATGATTTAGAAAACGCCACAATCAAGACGATATCTGAAGAACTTCATTAAAGACCAAAAAATGTCCTAAATGTAGCTTAGCTCAACTCTTCAATCTTTTTAAGTCATTCTGTAACAATTATTTTTATTGCCAGGTAATCACGAACATCTGGAAAACATAAAAAAAAACAACAACAAAAAAAAAAAACACTGCCTCAATTTTTCAAAACAAGATCCCCCTCGATTCTTATCTCCAAGAACATTTGTCATGGATTAACTCCCCCTTAAATTATTAAACAAATGAGCCTATTTTAGAGGTGATAAAGCGGTTTCGTTGATCAATGGTCTCCTATTATACATGCATGAGGCTTCACCTTGATGAATGATCAGAAACGCCTAGAGATGGATGCATCTGCTCACGTTACCCCTCACACATCATCACCAGTCCTCCTTAATCCCTGACAAACACTGATGGGGTGTCAAATGGGTGGTCTGTTTGCACTTAAAAACAAGCAAGCATGGAGAAAAACAAAGCCCTACACTGCAGAAGGTGTCATTTTATAAGAATGTTATTGTGAGTCATGAGCGAAACAGCCTGCAGGAATGTCTAGAGTTTGTTCCCTTTTCCTTTGAAAAACTGTCTCTGCAATCTATTCTATTGTAACCCTGAGCCATCCAAACCATCACACCATGACCTATACCGGCCTCCTGAAACCTGAAGAGTGTGATCCAGGAAAAAATAAAAAACATGAAGACATTTTGTTCCCACCAGCTGCCGGGTTCAAACCCAGCCCAGCATCACAGATAGCACACTCTCTGTTTTCACTAATTCACTTGCATGCATACCATGAATTCAGCACCGTTGAACTCACTTGCACTCATGGACGACTGGCACACGCCTACGTCACACACAGATAAGCAGGCAGAAGGAGCAAAGGGGCTGCTGATAAACACATGCTCATCCCTGGAGGTCTTGCCCCGCGCAGCGAAATATCACCCCCTCCATCCCACTGACCTCTTACATAACGCAGGGCAGACATAGTGAAACCCCAGTAAGTGAACAGGTGCTTCTCTACAATGTCTGCTAGGGTTTATCTAAAAAAGATGTGAAAGAAGTCTATGCAGATGGACATTTGCTGACCACCACAAAATAAATGATTTCATGACCAAGATCTGGTGCAGTGACCATTCCAGCTGCAGACATTCCAACATTAATCTGTATCAGTCCCAGTATTGCAGAAGAAGATGGGTGAAAATCGGCCTGATGAATTCATTCCATTTCTATAATAGATTTAAGAGTAAATTTCTCTTGAAAGCAGGAAAGTTTGCATCTCATGGGCCTTTTGCAACCCTTTGCATTCGTTTTCAGAATTCAATCTGTCCTGTTAAACTCAATTGATTGTTTTTAACGACTTTCTTTCTGACCTTATACTGAACTCCAATTGCCTTTTGTGATATAAATGTATACATTTAATACTTGCTTGTAAAAAGGATTTTATGGAAGAAGAATAAAAGAAAAAAAATCAGTGCCGATGATGGAGGTAAAGCAAACAGAGCTCTGGCATTGGGCTTTGCAAATATTAAAAAATTCAAATATCAGAATTTGAAGAAAGGGGGACGGTGCATCGCTACTAGCAATGTGTGAAGCATTTCAGGGTGAAACTGAACATGAGCATTTAGGCTCAGAAATCTGCAGCTGACCAACATCTGATGGACCCCGTATACTGATGCAAATTCAAGGGGATTGGGATGCTTTCAAAAATCGAAAGAGTCAGGAACATGATGCATTTTATACTTCTAGCAAATGGCAGGTTAAATAGACAAAAACTCTTAGTAACCTACAAATTTTACTCTTGTCTAGACATGGGCCAGTTATTGGTATTAATGAACACAGAGGGTTTATAAAGCTATAGCTTTAAACAAAAAAAGAAAACAAGCTAATATAGGTCATGCTCTTTTAAATCGTTGAAACTCATTTTAATGGGACACCAGAATGAACCAGGCTGAATTTAGTTAGCTGCCAAGCTAGCTGGCTGAAAGAAGGCTACAATACAAACCCCTTGCTTTTAGCATGCACTAAGAACAAAAAAAACTAATCCAAACACTTTGTCCATCCATCACCCAACAACTTTACAATTGTTTAACACAGCTCTGCTGTAGCACCCTTTAAATCAAACCAATGGATCATTACCGAGACTCAGCAAAACCCGATGACATGTTGGAAGAGATAAATCAGCCATTTGATTCATATGTTCCTAGGCCGGGATGCATCTAAATGTTGCAGAACATTGATTCATGAGTTGGAATTGGATTACCCCAGCAGACAGTTGTTTTAAAACTATTTTTTGTAAACCAAGAGTGGCATGCCTCATGCAGCTAAATGGAGGCCCTATACAATCAGTTAGCCCAGTTAACTAAATAACTACATAACAACAGCCTACAATTTTATTATTAGTTTATTTAAGTTAAATCTTAAGTAATCATATTTTTTATTATCCAATGTTATGTTTGCAAAACGTTTGGCAAACAAATGCCAGTTAAACTCCTGGAGATGATTTCCAAATAAATATAACATTATAAGGAAGAGGTTTTATGATGACCCTCAAGAGGGCTTTAGCCAAATTGACCTGATGTTGTGTAATTTTTGATTGGAAACTAATTCCAGTTAACACACAGCCAAAAAATAAGTACCAACATATGCATTTTATCTCCTAAATAATTTTATAAATATCTATATATAAGGAAAGGGAACCTTCCCCCAATGATTCAAATAAACAGACCCACGCATCCAGTATATTAATAAGATAAACAGGCAAAGAAAATTTAAGATCTTAATACTTTCTTCAAACTTTAGATTACGACTCATTTTTCGGCATCTATGTTTCATTCTAGTTAATTGACCTATGAAATATGGCAGATGACCCTGACCAAAAGAAACCCAATTAACTTTAGGTGATATACCATGCAGGAAATCAACATATGTTAAAGTAATATCACAAGACACACCGGTACATAACTAATCTAAACAAGTGCCAACTAATTTATTTCATTGAGGTAGGGTTGTCAAAAATATTGATACTCAAAAAAGTATGGATACTGAAACGTTGTATCCGGATAAAATGCTCATTTTCAAAGGTATCGATACAGCCATCTAAAGTGCAGAATAGAGGACAATGCACTTTCTGAACATTTTTCTGTTTCAGACTTTTTTTGTAACAGGTGCAGCTGGTGAGAATTATTTTTGTTTTTTAACTGGTTTGGCTAGTGTCATTGTTATGTCTGCAAAACATAGCCAAGGAAGGAACACTTAATTTTAATTTTGTAAGTTCTTTATCAAACTTGCTTAATATTGTGCACAGCATACAACCTCAAAATATTATTCTTATTGTTTTTTTTTTATTTATTTCTTGTATTTTTTTAGTAATTAAAATATTTCTGTTGAATTTTAGAGTCTTTGTTTTTATTCTTGTGGTATCGAAAAGGGTATCAAGTATTGAATATTTTACTTAGTATCGGTATCGAGTTGAAAAGTTTAGTATCGTGACAACCCTACATTGAGGTAATGTATTTTTAAGATTAAGCACTTTAAAATACGGTGAACAACATATCTGTAGGAATTTGAAAAAGGACAAAATGTTACTCAATTGTATTTGCATAAAAATGACAAATTAAAGAACATGCTGGTAGGAGCGACGGATCTGAAACCAATCAAAAATAAATTTAACAAAACATTTTGCACTCAAGTTGAAAAACATTTGTCCATTTATATATGGTCTATCCAGAAGTTAAGGGCACAGATTAAGCTTTAACTGGTTTCAATTCTGTGTAAAATCTTTAAGGAAACTTTTGCAATCTGGCTGTTAATCTTAAAAAAAAAAAAAAGGATCGACAGATTAATCGATGGGCAAAATAGTCTTTAGCTGCATCCCTATGACAGTTAACTCTAGAACATCCTAGTTTTGGGATATTTTTCACAGCTACATTTTCTTTAATCAACTTTCTGAATTCAAGTGTACCCATCCATCCATTCATTTAGTTTCTTTTAAGCAAATACTAAGTTATTTTCATTCAAGGTTCACATACCTTGAAACCCTCATGTCTAGGTTCTACATAAGAGCACAGAATGAATTAATCATTACAGCACAAATCAATAAATAGGTAAAGTTCACAATAAGTACCTCCCTTGCTTACACAAACTTGTGTTCTACATTCATTACTCTCTCCTGTAATCCAAGACACAGTGAGTGTGTCAACAGCAGACTAAGATGTGAGCAGGAAAACCTTTTGTTTCAAGATAGAGATAAACAGCTACGTCATTTTTCTACGCACTTCCTCGTTGAGAGCAAGTTTGTATATATGTTGTAGCAACACATTGTGTAGGGAACAGGATCAACTGATCTGACGTGTTTACTCCCCCAACATACACACAATATGAAACGGTATTTTTCCATTTACAGTCTCGTGGGTCTAATGTTTGACCCCGATCGTGGCACCCCGCTGTGACTGTTGTACTGCAAACCTGAAAACAAAGAAACATTTACAACACACTACAAAGGGGATTATAACCCAGCTCTCGCGCGAACATCTTTAACGTTCAAACATGAAGAAAGTGTGTGTTTTTGCCCGAAAGCAGCGTCCGTCTCTAACCTCATGCTGTAAGCTCCAGCCCCGAGCTCCTGCCCGATGCCAGACAAGCTAGCATCGAAGTCGTGCACCAGCCCCGACTCGATAGTGGCATCGTCCATCTTCAGCACCCAGGCCATGGGCCCCAGCTCCTTGTCCTCGGCTTCTACTCGAAGGGCCGCCAGCTTGCTTCGGGTAAGGGCTCGGTTAAGGAGGGGGAGAAAAAAAGAGGGCTCTGCAGCTTGTGAGACACCCGCTGGAGCAAAGTTCTGCTGCTAAACCCGTTAGCTGCTCATCGGCAGGCTGGGGAGGCGAACAGGTAGTTTTGTCCGGAGACGGAATTCACCACCATAATTCTATTTGGCTTATTTAAGCTATTTTCCTCCCTCAAACTAGTGGCAAACAGCCCTAGAGAGACACCAAGTTAGAACCCCATCAGCTAACAAACAGTCGTGACGAAAGATGCGGACTGGTTGTCAGCATGCTAACGTTAGCTAGCTTTACAAAGCCATCTTTTATATATAAAAAAATCAACAGCGCTAAAGGAGCGGTTTAAGAAGCGAGTCCCAATTGCCGGGTTGACGTCCGCTCAGCAAAAGGCAACAAACTGAGGAAGAATATTGTAAGAATCCAGAAACTGCATCCCACGCAGCGTCTGCACAGCTGTTGCTAGCAAGCTAACTAGCATCAACTTCATTTGCTTTGAATCAGCTGCCCGGTGAATTAAAACCCGTTCTCCTCGAGCGCGCTCTGTACCATCCCAGCGAGGTACGCTCTTCTCATAGCGGTTGGGAAATCACCGCTCTGGCTTCCAGTCTATCAGAGGCAGTCCTTTAACCATCCAAAGTGTACCGTTTGACACAAAAACAGGCATCAACATGGCTCCCACAGCGTACAGTCTCACTGTCTTGCTGGGTCACCAACACCAGCAGCCCCAGGAACGATGCCAGCACGGAAACTAGCCAATCACTGGCCGTAGCTTGTGCCCACTGCAGAAGGGTTAGCCAATCAGAGGCTCCCCAGCTTCCGTCATTGTGTTACATTCCTGATGGGAATTCCGTGTACTTTTAAGGGATCCGAGCTATTTTGCTCCTGTTGTAAAGAGTTGATTCCTGGAGGCACATAACTAAATAAAAAAAATAAACCAGGTTTTGTGTATGTTTTTACGCGTTGTACTTTACACACAAACCTATTTTCTGAACATAGTACCATAGATGTGTACCCTAACTGTCCTTCACTCTTCAATGAAAAATGCTTTAGCTGCAAATCCAGCTTTCTTATCATTTTTAAACCCGATTTATTTTTTTATGGTTTGCCCTTGCATGCAATTTTTTTGCTTGATATCAACAGGATAACTGGTTATAATCAGTTATCTCCATATCCTAATTTGTGCAGTACTAAGGAGGTATGCAGAAATCAAATGTAGAAACGTTATTTAAATAAAGCATTTGAAAGATGATTTTTTTTTGTGCATTTTTTTTAATCTTTTATTTAAATTTACCTCAAGACAAATAATACAACTGTGTGTTTTCAACATAACTATCCCAAACAAACTGGTTTGGGAATTTATAGACTAAACCAACTAATAAAAAAGTCCATTAATTTAAGACAATTTTATAAAACTTGATAAATAAATATAAAGCAAACATAAAAGTTCACCAACTTCTTATAAGTAAAATGCAGTTGATTTACAGCATACAAACAAGTTCGTGAGTGTGAACATGTGATCCGAATCAGCTTTCATGGTTCACATAAGGGAACTGGTTCGTTGAATCGGATCGTTTCGACCAACACATCACTGTGTTTGACTTTCAGAGAAACTTTATATTAACAAACTAGTTACTGTCAACAAAAATATGAGCAGTGCAGAGTCAGGTTGATGAAAACCTTACCGTGTGTAGCTGCTGCCGTCTCCGCCGCCATGTCTCTGCAGCGGAGCCCGGAAGTTTTCGGTGTATGACTGCCAGAACAACATGTGTGCTTCCCAACAGCTGTCTCTACAGGCTCCGATCCAGTCCTGCTGTAAAAATCAACGCGATTCAGCCCGAGCAGCACCACAAAGATCCAAAACTGAGCAGAATCCTTTCATTCATGTCACCGAGAGGCTCAACTACCACAAACTTCTGATATTTATCTCTGTTTTTGCTTTCCACAGCACTGCCCTGCTAGCATTCATTAGCCACAGCCTGGCTTTGCTGTAAGTCTGCAGGGGAGGGTGTTTAAAGTATTTTTTTGAGCAGGGTACAGGTGCTATTTTGGACCGAAGGGGTCGACCCGCCTCACCATTTAATTAGAGACCAGCTTCTTGGGAAATCCAGCATAGTGATCCCTTCATATATAAGGGTCCAGTTTAAATTCAATGAGAGTTAAAGTGCTAAATGAACAGACATATTTATAATACCATGTGTTGAATAAAATATATTGTGGAAACAAGTTTTAAATCATGTGATAGAAGCACGGAAATCATTTGATAGCTAGTGGCCTAAATAATCCCCTTTTATATAGACAAGGTGATTGGATTATAGTAATACTGCTGATTAACCAATCAGTTTTCAGGTTCCATGATTGAATGGTGCAGATTAAAATTGTAATTATGCAAAAATTGATTGATTTGCATTCTTAATAAAATATTTAAGTATTGTCATTAATAATATATTGATCCAATTAGGTAATTCAAGCTATATTAAACAATTATATCAAATATTTGTTGGATTCTTATTTTATTTTGTTTTCCTAAAATAAAGACTTTAGGAAAAACTGTGTGCTTCTCTTCTTTTTAAAATAAACAGGTCTATTCTTTCAAAATGAAACATTGGATTAGATATAAACAAGGCCGGAGCTAGATGGGAGCCAGGGGTGGCCATGGCCCCCCTACCATTTTTTCCCTCTAATACAGACGGTGGCAGCAGCAATACTCTCAAGTGGAATAATCATTTTAATTTTTCATATATTACTTACCATTTTTTCATTACATTCAAGTTCATAATTTCTTGACAACACTGTGGTTAATTATATCAATATACTAACATTAACAGAATTCATGCTCTTTTCAGAATTAGATTTTGTGTTAAATGGGGTAAAGAGAAAATGATGTGCAAGTCATCTAGGAGTCTTCTGTGAAATCATAGATAAATATTTTAATAAAAACTTAATAATCAATTTATGTAGATATTAGTAGTTGTAAATATCAATTTTATGCAGAATGATTATTGATAAAAGTAGGTAAGTAATGACAATGGAAAAGATGTTGCCCCAGAACTCAAACCTGAAAGAATTTTATCCAGTATACCTTTTAACTAGAAAGCACGGACGTTTAAATATATGCATCTATTTCTTAGCACAGGCTGTAGGAAAGTATAGTTTGTTTTATCTTTGGCTTGACCCTAAGGTTCTGGTGCCTATCCACTTTTGGCCACCCCTCAGTGTACATTTGTTATTGCCTGGCCACCTTTATAAAAAATTTCTGGCTACGCCTCTAAATATAAAAGTTGATCTAATTTGACAAGGGGAGTGTTGGCCTAGTGGTTAGAGCAGTGTGCTTGTGCTCTGAGAAAGTTGCACCCCACAGCCTGCAGTCTGGGTTCCTGAGAAAGACCTTTGACCACACACTGCTCCCTGGGCCATGCACTGTGGCAGTCCACCGCCCCCCAAGGAGATGGGTCCAATGCAGAGTAAAGTTCTCCAATGTGAGATCAATAAAGTCAATTATTAAGAAAATAAGGAAAATTTCATTTAGTAGACTCATGTATATTTGTGGTGCATTTTTCGGAAAGATAGGAATGTCTCCTGTTTTTTTGTTTTAAATGCTGCTGATCTATTATAGTGCTTGGTTTATTATTTGATGCCCGAGTTAACTTTATCAATTTCGTTAGTGTCAAGTACAATTTACATTATAATCGAGATTTCAGTTATACAAAGGAGTACTTTTATTTAAATATATGCCTAAAATATTTCATAATTGTTAAATATTAAAAAAACTATTAAAAAACAGAAGTAAGCACTTCAACCTAAATTAACCTGTAGTTTAATGATAAATCCATAATGAACATTCATCAACAGCATCATGTTTCACAGATAGGTTAAGGATAATGCTGTAGAGAAACTGAAAATTTAGATTTATGAACAAAAAAAAAAACAACTTAAAAATCTCTGGTTTTAATTTCAGCTTGTGAAAAATGGTAGATTGGAATTCTTTAGCAAAGCCTTGTGATTGTTTTTGGTGTGGCTCTCACTGCTTACATGGAAGCCAAGGGGTTTACAGGTCAGCTTGATGCCAAGTCTGGTACTCTCTTCAGCTGCTCCTAAATATACGGCCCAGAGAAAGAACAGATGCATAACTGAAATTCAGCACCACTAACTCAAATAGCCATGTTGCATAAGGCTTAAATGTTATCTTTTGCACTACATACGAGTGAGGCCACTTTATAATTAATGACTGCATGCTAACCTCCTACCCTCCATTTTTTTCTGCTAGCACAGCTTTATGCAGAATTACTAAAATTAAATTATATTAATCACTTAAACCTAATCAGTTTTTCTGTTTACAATCATCGTGACAAATTTGAAAAGAAATTGGGGAGTCATTTTTTAAAATCAGAAATATACTATAATTGATAAAAATTAAATAATTTTTTTTTTCTTCCCATTTATTTCCCCCCCTTTTTATTGGATTTTTGAAGACTGGAATCCATTTGCCTTAAAGATAGAGCCTGATACAACAGCCTGACATCGAGCCAAACTGTTTTTGGCACAAATTTGTATTGTTTTAACTTGGATTTTTACAATTTTTGAGTTTATTTTATTTTTCAACAACTTTTTTATAAGCTAAGCATTGATCTCTAACACTGTGGGTGAGGTGGAGTTTATAATTTGAAAATTTAAAAGTATATATAAAAAAAATACTTGGTCAAGCTTTGTATATTTCTAAGTTAGTTCTAAATTATTAGCATTTTTCTTTAATAGTTTAAAATATACTTAGATTTCTCAAAACAAGAAAAATCTGTTAAAAACACAACTTAACTAACTTTTCTTTTAACATTATATCTTCCATCACACATCTATAAAGAACCCTAAAAATAATTGAACCAAGTAAAGAAATAAAAACATGAATCTTTAAACATGAATGTGTGTAGTCATGATCTGTACAAGTTCTTTATTTCGTTGTAAGCACAGCTTTTTAAATGCACAAAGAAAACTAGAATGTTATAAAGAAATACAGTGAACAAGAAAACGAGAAAACTTAAAACGTGACATTTTTTTTTCCAGATCTGTAAATAATACATTTCTACAAATTTCAACAAAAGAACAGTGAGTGTAAGACTACAGCACACGCAACGGAGGGAAATAAAACATGGATGGATGGGTGAGGGTGCGTTCTAGCACCCCAGGCTGGGTGGGAGGGATGGTTATTGAATAATCCATTTTATTATCATATAGATATACATGTCCACTAAGTGATCATTAGCCATGTCTGGTCATACTTCATGTATAAAGCAGCATTACACCCATCATCCTCAGAAGTGGGGCTGATCAAACGTGAGCTTGCAGAAATGAAAAACCACCTGGGATCCATCTGAAAGGGCTGGACATGGTTCACTTAATTTAAAACCAGTTTTATGTGTTAGTTTGCTGCAGAGCCGGTGGGTCGTACCTTTGAGGCCGGGCAGCATCTTTCTATGAATAATAAAAAACAAAAGAGTAGGTGTGATCAGAGGAGAGAGTGTTTCATGTTGGCTGGGGACAGTAGCAGTTCTGTGGTCCCACTCTGGCAGGATTGACTTCTATAGAACGTCGACTGAGGATTCGCCGCCGGCGGAGCCAGACTGGGCACGCTTGATGTACAGATTCAACAGCTTCAGCTGCACAAAGAAAATAAGACAGGGTGGTTAAAAACTGGCTCCAGTTCTTAGATCAGGTGCAAACTGAAGGAAAACATGAGAGCTGTTTAGGCGTCATCATCATGGGATTTATGACGATGGAAAAAGGGAAAACATCAGGTAATAATAACTGCATTAGAGTCAAAGAAGTTTCTTTTGCTCTTTCTTAAATATGCAGAGAATAGTTCAAAGTTCTGTGTTAAAAAGAACAATAGTTATTTCCTTGTTTAAATAAAGTAAGTGCTTCTTCCATAAATATCAGTTATTTTTATTTTAAATAAATTTGTATTACGGTAATCTCAGACTTTTTCCCCACATTGTCATTCTAAGGGCTAAAGGTAGAACAAGCAAAAACTTTCTGTGTACTCTTGAAAAAATTACTTAAACAAGGAAAGGATCTTTTAAAGCAAAACTTAACAGCTCTGTCTACAGATGAGACTGGTTGTTATTATTATGTGCAATGTAATGAGATTAATCATAAAAAATGATTTGGTTTTTAATCGTTGTCCAGCATTAATACAGAGACATCCCGAATGGGGTGATGAAGAGCACACAGTCAAGATAAATCTGACTGAACATTGCTGGAGAGATCTGAAAATGACGTCTCCCATCAGACCTGATGGGGCTTCAGATGTTCTGGGAAAAAAAGATGGTGCCAAAAGATAGGGCTACAAAAAAACTTGAGGTTTGCATTGCTGCCAAAAGTGATTTAACAAAGTATTAAGTAAAGGTTGGGAAAACTTTCAGATGCACTGAACCTGGCAAACACCATTCCTGTGACTTTTAAATTATTATTCAAGAAACAATTCAAGGAATACAGTCATGCAAAATATTTAGCATTATTGAACTTTTTGTGTAGCTGTATTCTACAACCAAAACATTTACAGTATCTTATTAGAATATCAGGTGTTAAAGCATCACAAAGCAGAGCTTTATAAAGCAATGCAAAGAAAATTAAACATGATGTTCGGAAATGTACACATCCGAATATATGTGTTCAGCCCCCTTGACTAGAAAATATTCCTAACTTAAAGGAAGCTGGAGTAAACACAATTAATAAATGTAATCCAGGTGTAAATGTAACAGCTGAGATGGGAGAAAACATCACATCTTTTTTAATTGTTTAGAAGCTGGAAGGAATCCTGGGCAATTGGGCTGGGCAATGGATTGCATTTGAAAAATAATCACATTTTAAAAAGATGCAAATTTGAAATCAGAGGCTCTCAAGATTGGTCACATTACATGTAACAAAAGAAAGACACTAAAGGGATCACTTTAGCCCTTTAGGTAATACACTTTAAAGTATAGTTGACAATCTTTTATTTCTGGGTGAATCATCATATTAAGTGGTCCTCCCAATTGTCAATCATTCTGGTGATATGTGTACATAAGGCCATCCTACGTGCTCGTCCCGTTAGCTATATTTTTCCGTGCATGCGCACTTTCAGGCGTATATCTGTGGTGAGCGACAGTTTCAGCCAATCATTAAAGCTCACCTTTCTCACCATTGTTCTTTGAAAATAGCCGAGGGTTGTAATAAGAGTCTACGAAGTGTGTGAGAAGAAAAGAGGCCCCAGAAGAAGCAGATATATCCCAGAATACTTTGCATGGAGAGCTCACCTCGCAAAGCATGATGGGATTTGCTCTCACAGAGGCCCGCTGTCGCTACCCGGCAACTTAGGAGGAGTTACGTGACCAATGGAGCAAAAAGCAGTGATCATCTGTCCGAACGGTCAGTTACCCGAGTTCTCTATAAAGTCCACTATATAGTTCCCGCTCTATATAATGATTGAGGCATTTAGAGATTAGGGCGGAAGTTCCAGCACAGTAAGCTTGCATGAGCGACGCAAACAGCAACTTCTAAACGGAGCGTGCAAGAGGAGAAATGGGCTCGTGCATGACCTTACACGCATATTTTTTGCGTGTAAGTGGAGAGGGTGGGTCTTTTTAAAAATTCGCAAAAATCCTCCACAATATCTTTAATGCAGAGAGAGTGGCAGCTAGCAATCAGATCCGTGCACCTTTGTACTCAAAGGTTACAATAAAGTCCTGCAATAATGGACTCTGGATAAGCATGCTTTGCACGTTATGAAAAAACAAACTAAAACATTTACAAGCTAGAGTAACAGAAAACTAAAACTGCAGTTACAGTGTTGGTTCAAATTAATAGCAGTTAAGATTTTTGTCAAAATCATGCTACGGTTAAAGGAGACCAAAAAAATTATAAAATCTGGTGGCAGCAGCATGATGCTATGGGAAGATTTGGCTAGGCAGAGATGATGGGACAAACCTGAAAGAGAAGTTTCAGAAAACTTTCAGAAAAAAAGAATAATGGTAGGGCAGCAACCCCAAACATGTTTCCAAATCTATTTTTATTTGTGACATAAATTACCCACATAATCTAATATTAATGGTTATCGTTTTCGGATGGAAAACTAAAGGTCTGACGATGTAAGGTTTCTTTAAATAATAGATGCCATGATGACATCCTCAGTAAATAGGATGTTTTTCATGAACTGGCCGTCATAAAGCTTGGAACTCAACGCTACTCCAGACATTTTGAATTGAGAAAGCTTCCTGGATGGGAAGTGAAATGTCCTCAAACTTGGAAAACAAAATCCAGTGGATTGTTAATGAACTTTTTTTGGAATGGCCTTCAGGTGTTTGTGTAGAGCTCACCTTGCTACTGGAGAGTTGACTGAGGTGCGGTTTGAGGTCGTCTCCTATCACCGCGTGGATGGCCACCAGGCAGAACACGCAGGCTTTCCTCACACTGCTTTCTGAGTTATCGTAACCCTGTTGGACCACGTTAAACATGCCGCTTAGCCTACCGCTGTAGGGATAAATAGCCGTGTTTTTATTTTCTAACAGAATACCTGTATGAGTCCTGGCACGATCTCGGGCAGCATGCTGGCCAGGCCCTCACGGGGGACCCTCTCCACCACCTTCGTCTGCATCTTGATAGCAGCTAGGTTGATGGGGTAATCAGCTGACTGAATAATTGGACACAACACTTTGATACACTGGTCTGGACTGATGGATAACGCCAACATGGCAGCCGTCTCCTCTGCGGCTCTAACCACCTGTAGCCAAGAAGGAAAAACAAAAATATCACTTTAATGTGTGATGATGTGTAAATCAAGTGCTTCCAGTGGACTTAGCTCTTCTGTGTGAAAGTACCTCTTTGTGAGGATCTTTGTGCGCCTCCAAGGCCTTCATTATGGTGAGTTCTGCATAGTTCTTGAATCTCCAAGGCTGCTTGCCTAAAATCTCCCTCAGGACCCTCAAAGCCAGAGTTCGGATCACATGCTGAGGGGGTGAAAGGGATTTAAGAAGAAAATGAGAGGAATTTAGCTGCGCTCTCTTTTCATGAACTGAACAGCCTTTCAGCCAATGTTTGTACCTCTCTGTCCCCCATCGTCTCCAGCAGAAGCAGCAGGATGGTCTTAAAGTGTTCGTCCCACACCTGCAGGGTGTTTTCACGGATCAGCTTGAGCAGCTCGTAAAGCGCTGCCTTTCTTTCTTCCACGCGCTCGTTGTGATTTGACAGCTCCTTGAGGAGCTCAGCCACTCGCTCCGACTGATCCAGGCCGCTTTCTGTTTCAAGAAGAAAATATAAAATTACAAACTTTTCCTTTGAACAGGTAGCTTGTGGGTGACGTTTCACTCCATGTAGGCGTGGGCGTACCGTCGGTGAGCTGCCCCGATTCGTCCAGGCTGATGTCTTTCAGGTTCTGTTTCAAGGGGGGGTCGTAGAAGTGATCATGGCCAACTCGAGGGCTGGAGGTGAGGAGGGGGGTGTTGAGGAGTGAAGTCTTGTTGTCCAGAGCCATTCGACCGCCATCCATCAAGTCTGACATGTTTCCTCCCTGTTTGAAAAGAAGGAAGATGGAGGAAAACATTATGGAGAAGGTAGTTTAACGATCACTAGACCTCTGACTGCTGTCAGAGAGAGAAAAGGCTACTTTCATTTTTTTTGTATTTTGTGTCAAATTCTAGCAGGTCTTTAGAGCCTTAAAACATATTTTTAAAAACAGGGGGATAAAACCATCTCCTTCTCTTTCATTTCACTTTGCAGCTGTTATTGTTGGAATAACTCCTCAGCAGGTTAGATGATGTTATTAAAAGTAACAGTTATAGCATTGTTCTTTACTAGCCCATATTTTACCTTTACAGACGTTTTCTATGCTCCATCAACCATATCAACAATGGCTTTAGGTGGAATGTGTTAATAGTAGACGGCACAAAGTTTGCTCCTTGCTATGATTTCCACTCCAGTCTATCAAAGTAGCTTCATGTACATTTCTAAATCTCTTGAATACTTTCAATAATAATCAAACAAACATCTACTTAAAAGCCATAAATGTACTTTAGCATCAAAAAAAGTTAATCCTGATATTAAAACTATGCAAAATATGTCAGCTTATAAAAGCTTGGCTACTTTTAGGTTGTGGATTGTAACTGTAGGCCTAGAATATAAAAAAATGTTTTAACTATCGATTCCTCAGTTTATCCACTGTATGTTTTCTCGTATATCTTGGAACACCAATATATAATATCTGCCAACCAAACTGATATATTTCCACCTCACAGCAGATTCAATAAGCACCATTTCTCTGAACAGAAAGTTCTAATGTACTTATTCTGGTTTTAGTGGATCCTACAAACTCCAGCCAGAAGGAATCTGCTCTTTATTTCATCCTGATTTGTTTGGTTCTTTTATCCAATCCAAGGGTCCTAGTTTCCCTGTCCTTCTATGTCCAGCTATAACCAGCAAGCTGATAAAAAAGGGTCTGATTTTGGACAATGCTGGAATAACTTTTTATGCTAGAACATTGTGGTCTTTGACCAAACAGTACGATAAATGACTTGCTGGATTTAACACATTGGTGTGTTTGTTTTTCTTTATCAGGTGAGGCTGTCGCTCAATGAAACACTGAGCTCCTGGATTGGGTTTTATGATGCATGTTTTTTGTAAAATCTTGTAACTAAAACACTGACCCAAATAGTTCATCAGATTTTAATCTTTGAAATATTGGAAGGGTTAGAAAAGCATTATTATTCTGAACTGTTGAGACCTTTTCTACCTCCATGAATACACACTGAAGGTATCACTAATTGACTTATTTCACATTTATAGTGCAAAAATTGTTTCAAACAATCCTTACATATTATTTCTGAATGAAATACATGGTTCTGTATTTAATAAAATGGAAACGTAAAGAAATTTTATTTTTTGATTTTTTTTTCCCTCCTACACTGATTATATCGCAAAACTTCAATAATTACCCAAAACGACCCTTCAGAAAGCTGTAAACTCATAAGTGTGTGAAAAGAATCACTGACTCCCAGTATAGAATAATCATTTAAAATTCACTCATTTTTTTTTGCATCTTTAAAGATTTCTAAACTAATGAACTTCTGGCTTCGGTAAAATAAATAAAATAATTGAGCATCTTTGAAACCTTTTTAAAACCTTCATAACTATAACTGACCCGGCTGTACCTGAACAATGGTGGAAGCGGAGAGAAGCTGCTCCATCATTGACAGAACTATGGGTGCAAACTAGTCTTACTGTGATCAGATTGTCATAAAAATTGGCTATTAAAATTAATTGCTAAATTTTAGTCCCTCACTTCTTAATCGCAGATTTGGTTCAGTCAAAATCATATAAAAACAGACGGTCAGTGGGGCAGTTTACAGCCATAGATAAGAAATGAAAGGATGCACACTAAATCTCCAGCTGTTAGAACGTTGCTGCATTCCTGTTTCACCATAAATCTGATCCAATGGAAAACTTGTTTTTGCAACTTTTTGGGCCTCCAGGGCTTCATCTTTCCTAAAAAAAAACAAAAAAACAACGAGTCTGAGTCAAGTTCACCTTTATCTGTTGCAGCCTGAGGTGAGACACTCATGTTTTCAACTCATAAATACCAGGAATGTTTCTCAACCTTGTGACGTTTTCTTAGACTTTGTGAAGGTCGACATCTAACCTGTTGGGAGTGAGGCAGAGCAACAGGCATGCTAGTCCTGTTTGTGTGTGTATGTTTACACTTAAAGCATTGAAAGGCTGCTATGTATGGGCCGGTTTGATGAGTCAGGTGTGCTAAAGAAATGCAGGCTGGTTGGATTTCAGATGAAAATATCAGGAGGTCACAACTCTGTACTGGAGAACACTATGTCCTTATAGGGGGGGGCCATGTTACGGGCAAAGGGGCTGCGGAACATTTAAAATCATAAATCTTTCTTAGGAAAGCTCTCAGGCAAAACCAAAGGCTGAAAATTATGAATTATTGTTGATTTATGGCGGCAAAATTCACAACATTACTGACATGCTGAGACTGTTTGTGTAGGATTATCTTTACAGTGTTCCTCCCCATAAACAGCAACTGTACATCTCCCAGTTCCCACGCTGATAAAGGATCACATGTCACACACACACACACACACACACACACACACACACACACACACACACACACACACACACACACACACACACACACTGCATGTTAAATCTAGGAAAAGACAGTTTCACAACCGCCTGCCTGACAGGTCTTCAAAGAGCCCCTGGTTATTTTAACCCATCTGACACTCAGAAGATGTTTTTGCCACGACAACAATAGTTCAGCTGTATTTCTGACGTCTAAACCAAAACATCAACTTTCTCTTTGTTTTTAAACGGCCTTACACTTTTGATCTTACCAGCTGAAACAACATTTAAGCATTACCTTCATTAATGAATGCAGATCAGATCTGATGTCTTTAACCCATCTCGATCAGCTGGACTAAGAGACCCTGCAGGCTTTAAACACGCAGCTCCATCATTACAACCCGCTTGTTCTATCGGCTCACCTCGTCTCCATCCCGCCGCTGGACAGGCTCATTCATGTCCTCCTGGCTGCGAACGCTGAAGTTTTGGATGGCCTCAGTGACGCCTTTCAGGGAGCTGTAGATGTCCTCCTCCGTGTTCAGGTTTTCCGGGTCATAATCAAATGCGCTGGGATTGACAAGTTTTTGCAGTTTTTATTGTCTTAGCCATTATTCCAGCCACGGTGCTTTAGTTGAGATCAATGTGCAACTAAAGGTCGTTTTTAGATTATGTCCTCCTGCCCAAGACATTAAGCTTATAGCACATTTTGTATTAAAGCAACTAAAATCTGTGTTACCTTGGTGAGGGGGGGTTTTGCGAAGTGTTGGTTGGTGAGGTGATGGGACTGGACCAGCTGGCTGGAGATCGTGGGGTATGGCGTGTCAGCGGGCTGCCCATTTGTGCCTGAAAAGGTGAAATAAAATGGAAACGTAAAGATGAAGATGAAGCTTTTTCATGGACAACTTAACACAGAGGAATAGGTTTCCATGGACTAACTTTCAGTTTGCTCACTATAATCATACAACATAAACACATTAAAGAAAGATGAGTGAAAAGTACAGCAAACAAAAAATACTTGAAAAATAATTTTTATAGACAACATTTTTTTCCCCCCCATCTGCATTAAAGGAATAGTACACCCAAAACATGATTAGCCTTCATTTTCTACTCACCCCCATGCTGAACAACACTCTGGAGTACTTTTTTGATATCTCAAATGCATCTGGAGATCTGGGAGGCTTCTTGCTGTCTGCTGACATTCAAATAATGGAGGTCTAAGGTGCCCGAGACAGAAAGGTCCATAAAAGTCCACAAAAACGTGTCAATATTCCTCCATACTGCTCGTCCAATGTATTCCAAGTGTCCTGAGTGGGTAGCATCCAGAATTTACTCCAAACGAAGTCATTTAGAATGTTTTTAGAGCATAAACAGTAGTGTATTGGATTTCCTGAAAGCGCGCACATGCGCGTTCACGAAGCTACGGAAGCCGGCAGACCAAACCAGCGCATTCAGCTCGGCAAAGAACTCATGCTCT
Source organism: Cyprinodon variegatus (assembly GCF_000732505.1). NCBI lineage: Eukaryota > Metazoa > Chordata > Actinopteri > Cyprinodontiformes > Cyprinodontidae > Cyprinodon > Cyprinodon variegatus. The sequence goes on along the minus strand of NW_015150524.1, from coordinate 630,503 downwards.
TCCTCAACACTGAAGTCCTCAGACATTTTTCTTTCGTTGTTTCTTTCTTTGCACAGGTAAACAGCACATTTCTTCTTCTACGCTTGCATTATCGGCAGAGCAGACGCTGAATGCGCACTTTCATCTGGTTTGGTCTGCCGGCTTCCGTAGCGTCGTGAACGCGCATGTGCGCGCTTTCAGGAAATCCTATACACTACTGTTTATGCTCTAAAAACATTCTAAATGAATTCGTTTCGAGTAAATTCTGGACGCTACCCACTCAGGACACTTGGAATACATTGGACGAGCAGTATGGAGGAATATTGACACGTTTTTGTGGACTTTTATGGACCTTTCTGTCTCGGTCACCATAGACCTCCATTATTTAAATGTCAGCAGACAGCAAGAAGCCTCCCAGATCTCCAGATGCATTTGAGATATGAAAAAAGTACTCCAGAGTGTTGTTCAGCATGGGGGTGAGTAGAAAATGAAGGCTAATCATGTTTTGGGTGTACTATTCCTTTAACTAAGCAAAGAACGACACCAAAAAGGACTGCTGGGCAACTCCACTCAGTTTTGTCATTTTATGCTGAAGATTCAAGGTCATCCAGGTCATATTCATTCCGTAAAAGTTTAAAAAACAATCGACTGGACTTAGTTTCCAAGATTTTAAGATGTTTCGCTAACTCTCTAGGAAGCTTTCTCATTTCAAATATCTGAATCCGCAGTGAGTTTGAGTCTTTATAGAGACAAGTCCTTGTATTGCTTGGAAACATGCAAATGGAATTTTATTTTTTTATTTTTTAAACAAGTTATGGGTTGTTAGCTACAAAACAAAACACCATTACATCAATTAAATTCCAATGTTACAGCAAAAAACATTTTATAAACAAAAAATGCTATGGAATATTTAATTAAGATTTTAACTGTACATCTTTATGTTTCATATATTTATGCATAAAGAACAAAAAAGAAAAATCAAAGAAATAAATGTGTATTCCTTGTAATATTTTGCTAAAAAAGCAAGTAAAAGAAATCCACCAAAAGCATCTGGTTGTTGAACCAAACAAAATCTGTCTGCTTTTAAATCAAACCTTTCTGAGGACGGGGTGACTAACCTGACATTAGCCAGGTTGATAACTGAAGTCAGTTTGAATTATACAAATAGTTTGATAGTTTGTGAATTCACAATTCTCTGGCTTCTCTAGCTCAGGTAACTGCTCGTATTGGCACTACACTGCCCTCTTGTGTGCAAACAGTCCAACTACAGAAATTAATTTGAAAAATACAGCTAATAAAGTGCAATGCAGTAAAAAATGTATATGAAAAAATAAAATCAAGTTTTTATTATTGTAGATGCAAGAATGAACACTTTAAGAATGTAATAATCCATTGTAATAAAAATATCTGGATTGCAGGTTAGCCAGAACACAAAGAATCATGCACAGCTTTCTTTTCTGTACAGGTATGAGAGGAGAGACGCAGCTATCGGAGCTGCTCCAGTTTGCCTAAAGGAGTTAATATTTAGATCTTTCTGAGGATTTTTGTCCCTTGGCCATGATGAGACCGATAAGAAGGAACATTAAAGGACTACTAACCCCAAATGTCAGCGGTTTTCTGATAATAAATTTAAAACCTGGAGTCGTGTCTAAAATGAAAACACATTGGGGCTGGTGATTACGATTTTATTTCAATTTTCTTCTGTAGGTAACGCAAACATATATGCATTTGGCTCCAGGGATAAATTGTTGCCTTGAATGCTCTTTAATCAAGACACAATGGTTGGTGGACTTTAACGTTTGCACTTCTACTGAAAAAAAAAAAAAAAAACATTAAAGAAAGAGTCTGCAAACTGAGCAGCCCATGAAAAGGGGCGACAGTATATCGATTTACAAAGGTAGAACCTCCAAAAGTGTTTGACGGTCCAAATGGTGTTGCCTGTAAGCTCACCTGGGCTGTATTGCCTGTGTTTTTTAGATGATTATGGAGCAACTTGGTGGCTCCATCCTGGAAGGTTTTGGGAAGAGCTGCCAGCAGCTTGGTGAACTCTGGAGTGTTGAGCTGGAACAGGGAGATCAGAACCGCCTGTGCTGCCTGTGGAGATGCAAACACATGTAAGAAAAAAAATAAATAAAATATTCTAATCCAAGGACAATAAGACGTCTTAGGGAGAGCAACAGGTCCAGAAAAAGTAGTAATATACCTTTAACCTTTCCTGTTTTTTGAAGACTTAAAACTGGAAATTTCAGTGTATTCTATTAGAAATGCTTTTGATGGAAAAACAAAACGTATGGCACACATTTAAAACAAAAATAAGAAAAGCATCACTAATAATAACACTGCACATCACCCTCAAGAGACCATGCCCACAATGAAAGATGGTAGTGGTAGCATAATGCTGTGGGAATGCTTTTTAAAAAGGATCTTTGATCAAAATCTAGAGCTAAATACAACGCAAGTCTGTGCAAAGACTTCATAAATGATCTCCAACCAATCTGAATACACTTTTTGAGCTTTTATGCAGTTTAAGGAGAAACAAAAGATATAGAAGTGATAAATGGGTAGAGACATACATCAAAACACTTGTTGCCTTACCTGAAACAAAAGAGGTTGCTGCTATGTATTAGTCTATCACACAAAGCTTTTATAAAATTATTCTAAATGTGTGCCTGTAAACTGAGCTAAATGATGCAGAAACACATGGGATGTGGTTTATACTGGTAAATATCATGATAATGTCAAGACTTACAATACATCAAAAGGTAAAGTATGAATTTCTTGTTACTTTGAGCTCATGGGAAACTTGTTGGATAAAAGTTTGTTTATTTAGCTTTTGTAGACAAAAAATATTTGATTAAAATAATTTTTTTTCTAGAAATTGTTTCATGAATTCAACTACTTAGTTGCAGTCCTTTTTTATCTAACTTTAACCTTCGATATTTCTGTCCTGCAATAAGCACCAAATATGTTACACGTAAAAAGAGCCTGATGCATCATTTTTAAATATAATGCTCAAAAAAATAAAAGGAAGACTAAAATAATATTTTGATTTAACACTTTGTTCTGAACAAAGCTGGATGTGCTGACAACAAAATCACACAAAAATCATCAATTGAAATCAAATGTATTGACCAACAGAGGCTTGGATTTGGAGTCGTACAAAATTAAAAGAGGAAAAACGCTACAGTCTGATCCAACTTTGATGTAATGTCATTAAAACAGGTCAAAATGAGGCTCAGTATTTTTTGTTGCATTCAAGTGCCTGTATGATCTCCCTACAACACCTAGACGTGCTCCTGATGAGGTGGTGGATGGTCTTCTTAGGGATCTCCTTCCAAACCTGGACTAAAGCATCCACCAACTCCTGGATGATGCAGATGTGCTCAGCTGGATTCAGGTCTGAGGAACGGGTGGGCCAATCCACAGCTTCAATGCCTTCATGTTACAGGAACTGCTGATACACTGCAGCCACATGAGGTCCATCATTGTCCTGCATTAGGAGGAACCCAGGGCCAAACACACATATTGTCTCACAACGGGTCTGAGGATCTCATCTTGGTACCTAGTGATAGTCATGCTACATCTGACAAGCAGAAGGAAGGCTGTGTGGCCTTTCAAAGATGTGCCACCCTACACTATTACTAACCCACTGCCAAATGGGTCATGCTGAAGGATGTTTCAGGCAGCGGATTGCTCTCCAGACTCTGTCACATGTACTCAGTGTGAACCTGCTTTGAACTGTGAAGAGCAAAGAGCACCAGTGGTGAATCTGCCAATCCTGGTGTTCTTTGGTAAATGCCAAGTGTCCTGCAAGCTGTTAGGCTGTGAGCACAACCCCCCTTTGGGCACGTCAAGCCTTCATACCATCCTCACAGAGTTGATTTCTAACCATGTGTGTAGACACATGCACATTCGTGGCCTGATGGGGGTCATTTTGCAGGCCTCTGGCAGTGCTCCTCCTGTTCCTCCTTGCACAAAGGCAGAGGAAGCGGTCCTACTGCTGGGTTTTTACCTTCCTACTGCCTCCTCTACGTCTCCTGGTGTATTAGCCTGTCACCTGGTAGCAGCTCCAGCCTTTGCACTCTACGCTGACAGACATAGCAAACCTTCTTGCAACAGCTCGCATTGATGCGCCATCCTGGATGAGCTGCACTACCTGAGCCATCTGTGTGGGTTTTAGAGTTCTTCTTATGCTACTATGAGTGTGAAATACCACCAACATTCAAAATGGAACAAAAAATCAGGCAGAAAGCACAGGTACTGAAAAGTGGTCTGTGGTCCCCACCAGCAGAACCACTACTATACCCAGTGCGTCTTGCTAATTGCCCATAATTTCCACCTGTTTGAATTTGAATATCAGCACTGCTTCCTAAGTGGACAGTTTGATTTAATTGAAGTTTGATTTTATTGAAGTCATATTGCATTGTTTATGTTTCTTTTATTTTTTTTAGCAGTGTAGTTTGCAGCAATTTATTGCAGTCCAGTGAGCATGGTAATACTCTATGCAGCCTAAATACGTTTCCAAAACTTAAAGGGATTCTGATAATTTTGCTGAGAGAAGAAATATTTATAGAAATAATAACAGCCCTCAAAAGTGACTTTTGTAGCAAAACATTTGAAAACTAAAACAAAGAATCCCCTCAATCTGTACTTTCAGACTTGGTGAATACAGTCCTTCCACAAGCATGAAGTCACCGCGTGGGTGATGGACGCTACCTTTCTGACGTCTGAGCTCTTAGGTTCAGTCGTCCAGGTGATGATGCGAGAAACGGCGAGTCGGGTCTCACTGGAGTTCACAAAGTCCGGGGCTTCCATCTGCAGCGTCAGCGTCTCGATGTACTTTAGGATGGCCACTTTCACCTGCGAAACAAACACACGTTTACATAGATCACCAAAAGGGTGGCTTAAAGTAGCCTGAATTTACACAGAGATAACATTACAACCACACATGAATATGAGCAGCGCTGTTCAGAGAGAATATAAATCCAGAAAGGATCCTTTAGTGGTCTGAAAATTAAAAAAATTATTTAAAAAATTCATGTGAAAAGATTAAAATAAACAGAATCCATGTTCATGCTTTGCAACGGATGGAGAAATATCAGCTTTAGACCTGATGTCCGATGAGGAAATAATAAATGTCGACATTCACTGCACACGTCACAACTCACTCCTACCCTCATTTCATCCGTCTCTACAACTGCATGTCAAGGGCCAGAACTTCCTCCAAACCACTAAGCAGCGCCGTGCGCGCCACATAATTGCTCCCCCCGGAGCGCACTGACCTGGGAGGACTGGCTCCAGGCTGCGGCTTGCTCGTCTAGAGAGCAAGCGTGGCGCCGCGCTCTGGGGGGAAACAATTTTACCCCGGACCCTCCCCTGCCTCGCCCGCAACACGAGCTCCGTACAGGCTTCGGAGAGAGAGAGGAAAAGCACCGCGTCAATCAACGGGGAGACAGGGGAACGGGGACAGGGGAGGGCAGAGGGAGACAGAGGATGGAAGGGAGTATGGCAGGAGCAGAGGGAGGAATGGGAGGTTGGGACTAGGACTCTATGAGCTTAAATTTTTGATGTTGCAAATCATGTTAAAAAAAATACACCAATCAAGTAAGTTCCTGAATACTTTTGATTTTCTTTGGTGTAATGAATCAATTTCCAGCTTTATGTGCCCTTTTTACCATGTTTTTAACATATAAATAAGAAAAACTACAATAAAACTATAGTAGATATTTCTACAGGATTAAAGAAATTGAGAATAAAACCCCAAAACAGAAATATTATTTTCCCATACTGCTATTTATTGTTGCACTAAACTCTAAACTTCTCCAACTTGTAAATAAACCCTCTGGTCATCTCTGCTAGCCAATCAGAGACGAAGCCTACATGTTGGGCAATGCGGAATTCCTCCAGGCATCCAGCTGAATTTATAACCATGTCTTCTGCCCCATAGAATTAACTATAAAAATATTGTGCAGTGCAGGAGGGGAATCCCCAAGCCAGGAGTTAAGGGGATGAAGCAGATTAGAAAGGTAGGAGATGAAGTAAAAAAGAGAAAAGGAGCAGAGGGATGGGTGGGTGGAATAAGGAAGGACAGGGACACGGAGGTGGAAACTGGATGGGTTTCTAAAAAGGCGTCGTCGTCCAATCACAGTCCAGGATTGAGGGTTTTGGGACGCACAGCCAGAGTGATGGGCAGCTACTGAGTTCTGTTAATCCAAGCAGTGACCATGGCCAATCTTTTACAGCCTCATGTGCATGCTCCCCGTCCACTCAAACACTCCAGCACACATTATCCTAAACCTTCAGTACCTTGAGGCTGGGCGTCTGGGTCTGGTCCACCGTGAACCTCATAAGTATCGTGAACTGGAGGTCATTCGGAAAAGACTCCCTGGAAAAGAGAAAAAAAACAAATAAATGAACCTGAATTCACAAAAGAGAGCAGATAAATAAACCCAACAGAAAAAAATAACCATCAGTTGATAACATTTTGTTAGACTTATTATGAAATTTAAAATGTCAAAATAATTAAACAGATCTTTAATCCCTGTGTGTTTTTTTAGCATCTCTACACTTTTGTTTTTTATTTAAAGTAACCATGATCCATTTATTGGCATTAGGGCGCAACTGTGATGTTGTTCCAGGCACTCTTTAAACCTCTACTGTTCTAAATAAAATTACATTACTGCTCAAACGTTTGGGGTCACTTAGAAATGTTCATTTCCTTTGATAAAAAGCTAAATTTTCCTGAAATAAAATAGGATGAATTTATTTAGAAATACAATCTAGACATTGTTAATCTGGTAAACGGCTGGTATTGCAGGAAATGGCTGTTTTCCAGCAATCTTTACTGCTGCCTTTCAATGGCCACGTTGATCAGGCTTAAAGAATAAAAATCTCACACAGGCTTGTCAACCCAGCTGAAAACTGTTGCTCTGATTAAAGATGGAATAAAATCCAGGATGCAGATAAAGATGGGCTGAAGAACCAAGCGCTGCACAGAGGAAGGTTGAAAAAGGTTTTATGGAGCATTGAGCTGCTCTGATGATAAAGGACATTTATGAGACCCAGTTCAAACGAAAAGATGCTGGAGGAGCGTTTGAAGCCTTATGTCACGCACGATGGAGGAAACATGATGCTTTGGTGTATATAATGAAATTGAATTTAATTGATATGCTGTCTAGGATGGAGTGGGCAGCATGGGCACCAGATCTTAAACCTAAAGAGCTGTTGTGGAAGGAGCTTAGCTATAAGGTGGGTAAGAAGTGCAAATCAAGTCAATCCAACCTGTGGGAGGTAGTTCAGGTAGTATGGGGTAAGATAAGCTCAACAAATTGACAACTAGGAGGTCTACAGGGTCATAATTGCTGCAGATAGAGGATTATGTGATAAAATCAAAGTTTACAGGTCTTACATCTTGCCAAATATACTTTTTTGAGCTTTTACCTGTTATTATGCTCTTCCTTTATCAGAATCACACCCAATGTGGCCCTACCAGCCCCTTCCTGTCCTGGAAAACCAGTGGCTGTCACAGGCCTACGTAGAGCTGTCAATACCCGCCCCCTCCAGCAAGCACCAACCTTCACCGCTCTGTGCCCACACTTGAAACAAACGGCCCCTTTCTCTGACCCGGGATGGGTGATGTAAGGTAGAACCCTAATTATTCTGGCTCTGAGAAGAAGTGGTTAACTTTTTAGCTAATCTGCACAGTAACTGGAATTTTTCTTTTTAGCTATAGTTTAGTCATTAAAATCTGTTTTTTGGCCACTAGATAAGTTGGACTTTGTTCAGCCTTTAGAGGAGGCGGGATAATGGTGACATCAGGAAGTGGACAGAACCCACACAGAGGAGAAGGCTTTGCCTTGAATCATCATATATGTGCCTATATTTGACTTTAAAAGGCTCCAAAAAGAAGAACGCAGAACATTTAAATAAAATATTTCAAATACCAATGATTAATTCCAACCTTCTCAATGTCTTTGCTATATTTTCTATTTATTTTAAAACTCTTAATAAAACTTTTGAGCAGCACTGTAGTTCATTAATTAATCAGTCTTTCATCTTGGGCTCCAGTGTGGGCCTGCATGTGACCTAATGGCTCTACCTCGTGATGTCCAGAGCTCTCTGAACTTTGGCTTGAACAGAGCCCAGCAGGTCTGCTCCCATCTTTTTCAGCAGCTGTGTGAGCAGGACAAACAACCAGTCCTGCAGGTCTTCCTTATGGACCAGGATGAAGTCCACCAGGGTTTCCAGGAACATACTGAACACCTTAACACACACCAACATACAGCGTAAAGGTTAATTTGCCCTGCATTTAGCCATTCAAAAAAAAGCGAGTTCATGCACTGATACACACAGGCGCATGCATACAGATTAATCACAGCTGGGATGGCGTAAAAACAGCATTAGTTCCCATGTTGGAGTTAGTGCTTATCCATTACTGCAGCAGATCATCTTCATTCCCAATCAACGATTCAACATAATCACCCAAAACAACATCAGTTATCTCATTAAAAAACAGATGCAATGAGCTGTCTACTTGATGACAATTAGATCCAGTTAGGTTAAGCGGTAACCGAGGCAACCATCTTGTTGTGCTCGTAGATGATTTCAACCGGACAGTGAGTGTTTAGGCGGGTTAGTGGATGTTAACCTTGATTACCGATCACCAATCAGATTAATGAAGCAGATCTCCACTTTGTTAGATAAAAACAGCAACACTGACTGGCCAAACTTACTCTCTACAGAGAGTTCCAGGGTGGGGGGGGTGGCATAAGGGAGACAGAAACACACATCTGTTAGCATCCTAACCAGATTTGATCTCATTTTGTCAAAGAAAAAGAAAAACGTCTTTGAAACTATATCACATCTGAGGAAACGTTTTGTGCACTTTAATAAACAGGAAGATATGAAACATATGACATGACAGGTAGAAAATAAAATAAATAAAAAAAGAGGGGGGAGATGTAGGAGCAGGGAGGTAGGAGAGACACCCATGATGAGATGCGGTACCTTGAAGGAGGCTGAGCTTATACCGGATTCTGCCGTGCCGTACACCCTGCCGGAGTCTCGCTGAAATTCATCAAATCGTCAAAACGTCAAACGAGTGGAAGGGAAGCGTGAGGCAATGGAGCACTCAAAGCCCCGAAAGGAAGGTGGCAGTGTTAGAGGGAAGGGAGGGGGCGAACCAGAGCTGGTTAGTCAGAGAAGAAGAGCTGGCAGCCCAAATATTGGAGTGTGTGTGTGTGTGTGTGATTGAATTTTATATGCAGTCAGGATTATAAGAGGGCAAACTTTTGGGTGGTGGGGTGGGGGGTGGGGTGCTGAACAGAGCAATCCCAACAGGACGGCGGAGAGTTTCAGGTCACACGGCAGAAAAAAAAAAAAAATCCAACCAAATCAGGCACGGCATGCTGTTAGGAAACAGTCTGCATGCCAGTGTCTATGCTTGGAGTACATCCACTGCTGTAAACACATTTTCTCCTGTTTATCCCATTTTTTAGGTTTCCAGATCGGTGTCTAGTGTGATTGCTGGAGTGAGTGTGTGCACGCTGACAGAAGTACAACTCTGCTTGGGATTTGGCAGAATCCGGTACAGTGGGGGATGGTGGGATAAACAAAGTTAACTGAGGCCGACAGAAAAAATGAAGTGGATGAATAATGAGCTTTATAGTGTGATGAGTGTATTTTTTATGTCTGGGTCATGCACAGATTCGTACCTTACTGTGAGGATCTGCAAACATCCTGGTGAAGATTTCACACAACCTCTTCAGCTCAACCCGACTATTAGTGAGAGAAAAGATAAATAAATAAGATTGACATCCAGATCCTTCTTGAGTTCATCTTTAAAAACACATATGTGTGCGTTCTCCAGCTGACCTGAGTGTGCGCTGGTTCTTGAGCAGCGCTTGTAGGCCTAAAAGTCCTTCCTTCCTCTCAGACCAGTTGGCACTGGCGCAGCGGTTCAGCACCTGGAAACCACATTAAACTAGGCTGAGATCTGTCTATAAAAGTTTAACTTCATTGATACCATAGCTAAATTTGTTCTGCCATCTGGAAAGGGATTTAATTATGTTTTCCCATTTGTTGCATCAGAACCACCATCTGTAACCTTCATAAGAGATTTTATAAAACCTTTTGTTCATAAGATAAATTCTATTTAAGACATATCCATTGCAAGTTGTTGGTAGAAAAATGATAAAAAAAAAAAGATTTTAACTATTAACTATTTAACTAATTCAATAAAATTAGTCAGTGAAGAAAATGCTAAAGCATGCATTTGTTAGTATTTCTATTGCTTAAATTAGCTGGCTGTTCAATATTTTATGCAAAGTGATGAAGAGCTGTTGTTTGTCATCTAAAGATCCACTTATGGTTTCGGCGCCATTGGTTGCAGAGCCCTGAGATAGACTAACACAAAGTAATGAGTTATTGTGAGGTGGAAGGAAAAGAATATTAGTGTTTTTACTGTTTTTTCCTTTTTATAACAAAGAAAAAGGATGCAGAATGAACTTTTTTTCTTTCACTGGAGCTGTTCCTCCATTAACCTTCATATTGCACAATTTGTAACTATGGAAATAAATCTCCTTAATGGAAACACTGCAATTTTGAAGAAAAAAAAATCCAAATTATTATATCAAATTATATACGGCAATGGCAAAACATTTTTCTGCATCCCACAAGTCACATGATCTGCTTCTAGACCTTTATGCCTTGTAAAAAGATGAGGAGTAGTTGGACGATGATGGGGCCCAATAGTCGTGACTGATATATGGATATATATCATGTTTTTACCTCTGCCATAGTGTTTTCTGTGTGAACGTTATTCCTGTGCAATTTTTATTGTATTTCTTATTAAACCGAAAAACCGCATTTCCGAAAATTTGCCTATCCAAATGAGCAGAAAATTGTCAAAATTTTGTGTACATTAAAAAAACAAAAACAAAAAAAACCATGCACGTTGTTATAGTCACAATGTAGACGAATAAGTTCATTTTTGGTCTTATGTGACCACCTATAGTAAATGTCCGATACGTGGACCTTTTGAGGGTTTCTTTTGAGAAGCATCCTCCATTATTCAGAGTTTTGTAAAACTGACCAGCAAGAGATTCTTCCACATGAGCTGCAGACCTCTGCAGCTACTCTGAAGTTACTGGCCTTTTAGGTGGGTATCACTGTCTTTGTTAAATTTGTCCAACCTCAGTATTTGCAGACGATGCATTAAACAATCCTCCATGAGAAGCTTTGGGTATTGTTTGATAATCTAATATTCTTCCTGATCTGCTTGGTGTTTTCCTTGGTCTTCATAACCTGTTTGTTCAACATTCAGTTAGAGCAAACATGAATTTTTATATTTTACTAGTATTTTAATTCCAATTCACAACTATTTGCATTTTCCAGCTGGTCTAAGGCTAAAATCATTCTTCTCCTACTGCTGACCTCAGCCACATCTTCAGTTTGCCTCATGTAGGTGGGGATGGCTCCTCCGTTCCTCGAGCTGTAGGACCTCTCGGAGCAGGCGCTGGATGCGTCGCTGTTGGCGTCGTCATCAGAATACATGCTGTAGTTCTCATACCGCCGCCGTGCTGGCTTCTTCTGCACGAAAGAAAGAGTGAATGTAGAGGGATAAAAATTTAAATCTCAAACGGCAAAAAAATATATATATACACACAAACTAATCCTGAAGGAGAATGCAAGCACATCTAAGAGACAAACGAAACAAAACAACACACTGTTATGATCCAGGAGGACAACCTGACCTTAGATCGCATGTCTCCCAACAGCTGATAGCATTAAACAGAGGTAAAAGCAGGGATTAGTGAACATGCAGACATGCACCCAGAGAAATGTGAGCCGTCTCATTTATCACTGTGTTGAAGGAATTGGCTTCATTTTCACATTTGCGGATGTACCGTACGTACCAGCGCATCTGCGAGTGCCTCTTCTACATCCGAGCCAGTGTTGAGGACCTTCATGGCACTGACTGAGGAAGAAAGACGGCTGGAATGACTGATGCCATAACCCGATCCTGCAGATCGAGAAACAGTTAAAGAGAAAGGAGGGAAGATCTATTAAAAACGTGTACATGGCAAGTTAATAAACCTCTCTGCTCTCTGTCTTCAATTACGGATCCACAAATGATTCTTTTTCTCATCAACACCAACATCCACACAACATCACACTCATCATCATCCTGAGAGTCAGTCCTGTAGGTTAATGCGATGACTTGTTAGACGACATTGGACTTGTCACTGGAGGAGAAAGGATGACTTAAAAGGACAAGAATGCATGTTGGTGCTCCTGCAGACAGGGGTCAAAGCTAAAGAAAAAGAAAGGAATGAACAAAACTGGAAAAAAACGGTTATTAAACTGGAAACTGAACGGGCGGAAGCATGCGATTCCACTGGAGGGGTTCAACATCCTAGAGCAAAACATTCAAAAATAATAATAACAATGAAAAATAAAGATCAATGACAAAGAAAAGTATGAGTAAAAGAAACATAAAAAGAAAAATAGCGAGTGGCCAAGAAGGTGGGGGGATGAAGGGCAAAGAAATAGATGTACTCAGCCTTCACCTGCAGCCCCAAAAGCGTCAGGTGTGTGGAGTGCTCCGGTGGAGCGGGAGTAGCTCCTAGTGGCTGTAACCAAGATTAAAACACACACACAGAGTTTAACAGCCACTCAAGCAAACAAGTAAGAACCAGGCAGGAACGTCACACTTAGTGCAGCATGTGAACAAAGAAGGAAAGGCAGCTAAACATAAACACGTCTGTTCTCCTGCTTTACTCTACCTTTAAACCATTACATTTAAACTACAAAACAAAGTTCTGCAAAGTTATTCATACGGCCTAAACTTTCTCACATTTTGAATGTTTATTTATGGAAGATTGTATGTGGAACTCCAACATAATGGAAAGTCTGCATCTAGTTGGTGATTTTTTTCAAGACTCAAATATAAAATCTGCAGCAGCTGGCTTTAAGAAGTCAAACAACTGTAAATGGAGTCAACCGTTCATTGTGAAGGTTTATTAGTGAGTGTTAGTGAGCAAAAGGCATCAGGAAGACAGCAGTGGTGTAGCAGTTTGAAGTTATAACCAATTAAAATCGACAGAGCAGGAAACTGCTGCAAACCCATCAAGACATGGCTGGCATTCATCCTACACTGACGGGCATCAATCAGAAGCAGCCAAAAGGCTCATGGTAACTCAGGAGCTGCAGAGAGCTACAGCTTAGGTGGGAGATTCTGACATGTATAAAACAGTAAAGGAAAGAAACTTTAATTGGCTGCAAAAAATCCATGAGAGGAAAAATTTGCTACAAGTAACGCAGAGGATCCTTAAGGGCTGACATTTGCTTCCGGAAGACGTTTCCAGAGTGGACTAAGATGGAAACGCAGCATCATGCTGTAGGCGTGGGAATTTTTCGCATCCTTTATAATTATCATGATGAATTTGTATTTATTATAGAAATAGATTATAGATTTATCGCCTAAACGATAAAGTTATAGTAATGATTTAAATAATAAAAAATGGATGATTTTGATTTTTTTTTTTTTAATATCTCTCTTCTTTTTCTTTCATATTTTTTCCATTGGGGCACTGGCAAATTCAAAGAGTAGGAGTAAATGTGGTTAATACATCTACTGTTATAAATCGCCCTTTTTAAAAAATTTTTTATTTAACTGGAGTCTTAAAGAAGCCTATTTTAAATCTGTATTTCTTTGGCCCTGAGCAATATTTGTAATCATAGAGCTATGGTTGCTGTAGCACGTAGTCATCGCTATAAAGTTACCTCTACTTCAAAGAATGAATTAATAGTGTTTTATTGTAAATTTGATTGATATCAAGATAGAACCACAAAAATTGTGAGAAAAATTTGAGGCCACATTGCCCAGCCTTATCATTCTTTAGCAATATGATGGAAAGATAAATGCAGCTCAATGAATGACCAGTAATCCCACCATCAATCCATCCATCTGACTCTCTGAGCTTCCATCCATCCAGGGCTGAATACAAATTCACGGAAGATTAGGGACGGGATTACCAAAAAAAACTTTACACAACTGTTTCAAAAATAAAGGAAAAAGTTTAGCCCTTATAGCCTCCTATAACTACTATTACTTTATTATTTGCTGATGAATGTTAATATAATGCTAGTATCAATATGTTGCTTAACTACACTCATGTAATTCAAGTACCAGTATAAAGTGTTTTTTTTTTAAATAACAGTAATCCAGTTTGAGGTCTGATGGGATTGAAACTAAAATATTCGATTCTAAAGTTTGAGAATTAAAATTGAATCTTTTTTTGAAATTTCAACGGATACCAAACTCTACGGCAGACATTTTCTTATTGCAAAACAGAAGGAAATTTTTGAAAACCTGTATATCTTTCACCAACTCTCCTGAATTAAAAACCCTACTTTTTTCGCTTAATCACATAAAATCTCCCCCAGAAATACATGACAGATTTTCTTCACAATGTGAAAAAGTTTAAGGCGTAGGAAGACTTTTACAGTGCTCCCTATGTACAGGCTAAGAACTCAGGCTATGAGCTAAAGATGCTGCCATGTCTGAAGACTTGCTCGTCTTACTCCTCCATGCGCCTTCTTTCGTGACAGCTGGCTGCTACTGCTACTCACCAAGAGGTGTGAAGGAGCGTACGGGGCTGGTGTCCCGGCTGCTCTCCCTGCTGGCCTCCCTGCTGCAGCCCTGACTCATACTGGGCCGAGGGATACGACTGCCTCGAGCTAAGGCCACCCAACCGTACATCCAAGGACAGGACAGGAGAGCAGCGGAAGAGAAAGTGGAAGGGAGGAAAGTGGTTTAAAGAAGACAAAAAATATTGACAAAGAGAGAAATCCAAACAGAAAAAGGGAAAGAGTATAGAAATACCCGAATTAAGATAAGAGAAAATGAGACAAAGATACCAAGAAACCATGAGCCAGACTGACTGGTCCTTAGAAAGCATCTCAACGATATCATCTCCATCTCAAAAGACTGAGATTAACACCACTTTAAACATTTCCTTCTGTTTAACCAAACTTAAATATCTTAATTTAAAAAAATTACGAATTATTGTAGGATGATGTAAAAGCAAAGGTTCAATTTTTAAACTATTGCATCAATTCAGAAACTGCAGACGTGGCGATCAAACAGTTGATGCTGTTAAAACACATTATGCTGGGCTGCACTCTAGAGCCTCATGATGCGCCATGGCTGCGGCAGCATCATGCTGTGGGGGAGGCTTTTCTTCAGGAGAAAAGCTCAACCAGAGTTGATGGGAGAATAAAGATGAGATGCATTTCTAAGAAGCAAAAAGCCTGCAGAGGCCGGCGGTCAGACATTCAGAGAACGGATCTCTTTTCCCCTCATTAAACACAAAGATTAGGAGAAAACAAAGAAACGAAAGTGGCATTCAAGGTGGATTTAGCAATGAAAGCAAGTGGGTGAGAGGATCTTCTCTGCTCACTGTTTTGCTTGTCCTCAGCATGTACTGCGCCATCCCTGGGCAATCCAACCTAGGATGATCCTGTGAGCGCTTATCAAACAGCCACTAATGCTGGTGATTAGTATGAACAGGAGGAAGGATGTCCATAAGGTATGGTCATCTGGCTATGTGGCGCCCATCACCACAACAAACAGCCATGAAGCCAGAGTAATTAGAGAGAGGAGGTCTATGAAGCTGAGCCAGCGGACTGGGATGCTGGATGATTCAAGATGTGCATAGATTGGTTAGGAGGGTCTGATCAGAAGTAGAGCCTTACCTCCTCTGCTGGCACCGTTGTAGTTTGAACTAAAGCTAGAAGGAGCTAGAAGACAGAGGAAGCAAGGGAAGGAGGAGAAAATGAGACTGAGCGGACTAAAACAACGAGTTGAGCTTCATATCTAATCCCGTCAGTAAACTGTCACAGAAAACAGCATAAACATGTCAGACTCACCGACAGAGAGCCGAGTGGGCGAAGAGTCCCTAGAGCAGCCCTGGCTGCGGGGGATGCGGCTGCGTCTGTGACCGTCCCCTGCGGCTCCGGCCAGCACCCTGTGAGGCCCTGAGCTCATGGTGCTCAAAGCTGTGGTGGTCAGCACGCGACCAGGAGAGCCACTCCGACTGCCAGCTTCAAGAGAGGGAAGGAGGGCAGAGAGAGAAGAGAGGCAAGTCAGAGCTCTGTCCATTCAGTGGTAGGCTTTATAAAAGCTATCCCACTTTCAATATTGTAAATGTAAACAACAGCTTCTCTGCACTCATTGTCATCAGAGGTAAAGATGTGTAAAAAACACTTAAAATAAATCGGTGTAAGCAGGGATGATTGAAAAAAGAAAATCTCCAATGTTAATTTTTACATCCAATTGTTAAGACAAAAGGTTATTTTGGAATTTTGTCAGAAAAAAAATACGTAATTTTGTTGATTAATTGCTAGTGGAACTTAGACAGGATCTGTTCCCTCTAGTGGAAGGAGACCACTTCAAGAAGGTCTGGGGCTAAAAAGAATGAACAGTAAGGTGTAGGATGTGTTATGCTGTGGGCCAGTTTCTCTTATTTTAAGCTGTGAACTGGAAATTTCTGTAAGATAATATTCACTAAACACAAAGAAATCAGCACAGAAAATAAATGCACTCTCATTACCTTAACTTAAAGGGGACTTACGATACGGTACTTCTTAATAAACATTTAGGTCTGCTGCCAATAAAAAAACATCTTAATTAGTTTCCTTGCACTAAAATCCCTCTGAGGGCTTTATCATGTTTATATAAATAGGCTGTAGCTCTGAACATTACCCAACTCAATATTTACACATTTAGACTCACAATATAGATGCAAGAATGTTGGATCTATATCTATATTGGAGGAATGGCGGCCTAGTGGTTGGGGCATAGAGCTTGGAATGCTGAGGTTCTGAGTTCAAGCTCCACTTCCACAGACTGCTACTCTGGGACTCTGAGCAAGACCCTTAACCCCACACTGCTCCCCGGGTGCCCCACGATGGCAGCCCCCTGCTCCCCAAGGGGATGGGTTAAATGCAGAGGTAAATTTCTCCAATGTGAGATCAATAAAGTTCAATTATTATTATTATTATTATTAAACAAACAATCAACAAATACGACTGCAGGTCTTCGACCCATGTGCTGAAGAAGCGGAGCTTGCTGGACAAGCAGAAAATAAACAGCAAGCAGTTCCTGAATGGTAAGGAACCTATTCCTTCTGACTGATTTTCTTCCATATACAGAGAAGAAGTGGAGGAGTTTGATTTTTTTCTCCCACAGATTATCAGCGTCATGTTAGACACAGCTAAAGCAAAAAAAAAACTTCTTTTTTTTTTTTAGATCTATCCAGCAGCTTTAAGGAGACCTTTGCTGTGGGCGTCCACTCTCTGATGGAGCTGAAAGGTGCTATGTAGTGAGAGCAGTCGGTGGAACCAAATTATTTCACTGCTGGAACCGACCGATTATTCAATCATTTTTAAAGGTTATTTTTTTCTGACCATGATGCTAATGGGAGTGGCATTGTGTGTTGGTTTACTTGACTCTTGATATCTTATCATCCTCTGTGATCTGCTTTTTTTTAAATGTCACTTATGCTGTGAATTGATGCATTTTGCGTGCTTCACCGCTGAGGAATCTTTCCATTGCTAGATGCAAACTTCACAGTATTCTTAAATACTGGTGTTCAGGATTTGCTGCGGCGCTCAGCAGTGTGAAGGAAAGAGGGAGATGCTCTGCAGGCAGGGGGCTCTACAGGCTGCTCCGATCCGTGACAAAGGACAGCGATCGGTGATCATCCATCACACTTTTTGATGTAAATCGGCCGATTATGATCGGTGGCTGAGCTAGTGGCACACCACTAAATGTAATCAGTTATATTTTACAGTTTTACTTTGCATGGGTAGGTAGGTGAGGGGATAGGCTCAGCTCTGGTCAGTACATGAGGAGCAGTGCCCTCCGTTTGTGATGCAATATTCAGCAGGTTTGTTTTCTAACCGGCTCATTTTCTCAAAAATCTTGGATTGTTTTAGGTTTTTTTGTTGGTGCTTGGGCTTTTTCTATGACCAAAAGTGACCAAAACGAAAGGACAAAGACATGGAAAAAAAAAAAAAAAAAACATTTTGCAAAATAAGTCCCCTTTTAAGTCCTGACAGAAAAGCTACAGAGAAACACAGTACAGGTGAGCAGGGAAAACATCCCTCTGTCAAAGCTCCACCCTTCCAAAATGTCAAAAATGATTTTGCGTTCTTCAAAGTTTACAGGAGATTACTCATGTGCCATGAAAGCTACAGTCATTTTAAGGCTTTTCACACATCTTTACAACAGGTGCCAGTAGGTGCACAGGATATTGTGTCTTATAAATATAAAAGCTTCCATGAATACTTTTAGATAACAACAGTGTTTAACGTGATTGGAAAGAGGATTCCTGGGGTTAGCAGAGCTACATTAAGTTAACAATGAGATAAGAAATGATCGCAAAATCCTTCGTCTGAATAAAAATACATCAGAAATGTTACACTTCTTAAATCATCCCATTACATTCAAATTCAATATACTCCAAAGATATAATGAAACTGAAGACTTTAAAAACCCTATGATAACGGTTATGTTACAATCCAATATCCTCTTTCCCCTGGGGATCCAGTCTCCGAGTGCTCAGCCCACACAGTGTTTAACTCGACTCGCTGTACTACAACCCGTGAGACAAACAGGTGAGGGTCTAAGGTGCCAGTGTTTGGTCTTTAATCTCATAGTAAACTCTGATAATGGAAGCACACAACAGGCTATCTGTGTGAAACACAGAAACTGATCTAAATCCACACAAACACACACAACAGTGATTCAAATTAGTGCTAATAAACACCAACAAACACACAACCTACACATATTAAAGACAAAACTATGTGCATACAAGCTCAGATGTCACATTTCCTACTATTTCATCAGGTTACTTGATTGTGTTTTTAGTAATTTATTTATACTAAAAGACAATGATATGAGAGAAAAAAAATGTAAAAATAAATAAATAAATCGTTAGCCGTTCTAAACAGAAGTGGGTGCAAATATTAAGGCTTTTGAAAGCAATAACATTAACTTAATTTGCAACTACATATCCCAGCATGCCTTAACAGCAGTGCAGAAAAATTAAAGCAGTCTATCATGTGAGTGTGAGTAAAAAAAAGGGAAGCAAAGGAAACCAAACGGACTAGAGTTTAGAAAAGAAAAAGAAGCAGTGCTGTAGCCTTACCACCAACAGGGTTAGCAGACTGAGATCCTGATACATTAAGCCCATTGGTAGAGGGGAGGGGGTTAAAGAGGGAGGCCAAGGAAGAGCAAGTTAAACCAGATGAATTATGGGTTAATGCAGAAGCGTTATGGAAGCAGAGCTTAATGGAAGCGCATCCCTGTGTTTCAAAGCAGCAATGTTAGAGAAGCTTCAGCATGTTAGTCAAATAAGTTCAAGGGAAAACAAGAGCAGAGACAGAATGAACCAGCTGCAGATGGTTGACTGGGAAGAAGCAGTGCATGTTTGGACAACCTGTCACAACAAGGACATTCAATTCTCTCTCACATCAGAGAAAAACCTTCAAACCTTGTTTTATAGATCAGAATGAGTCCTGTCTACCAGCAAGTACTTTCAAACTGATCATTTTTTAATTTCTAGCTAACAATTTGAACATCTCTTGTCTTTCACCTAAAATCCACTCAGTTCCCTAGTTGAAACTGGACAAAATAGCAAAAATGCTTAAGAGATTAATGCTTTCCCAGTGCTAAGGTAGTCTTCTTAAATCCACGCTAATGCTGCAGAAAAACTACATGTTAACCACACCAACATCAGTGATGAGACACCGCATGCAGAGGGAAATACAAACACTCTGCTTTGTATGAAACGCCTGGATCAGAATGAAAGCAGTAGCGGGTGGGCCACCAATCCCCACTGTGGGACACAAAGACAAGCACACTCTGACAAACAGATAGAATACCTGGTGTGCAATCGGATTCGTCGGAACCTGAAGGCACAAGAACATATACAAGGGGCTTATCGTAACCATGACGGCAACAGACTGTGAAACTACACAATCGGAGCCTTAGAGGGAAGGAAACACGGCATATTCCTCACACTTCATCACCTCTGTAACGTCACAGATAGCTTCACTCACATTGGGCTTTAAACTGAATGGGATGGAAAAGAACTTACGCTGGGACTGGGAGACCATCTTAGTGCGGCTGCGCCCTCTAGAGTCCACCTGGCTCGACACGCTGCTGGCGGTCGTCAAGGGCTGCTTTGTGCGAGCTCGGCCTGCTTGTAAGAAAGGAAAGCAACCATTTATTTCTATAAAACACTGCCTGCAGCAGAACAAAACCCAAAGCAAGAAGCAACAGCTGAAATGTACACATTTAAACATTCTCATTTAGCTAGCGGCAGATGCATATAGCAAGGATGATTGAGCTGCAGATAAAAAAATGACCTGAAACTGATTGAAAAGCTACAAACTACTGCAACATATGAGGATGATTTAATCAGTAAATAACCTTAAAACACACCATTATGAAAGTGTTGCCAATTATTTTTATTGTTAATAGCAGAAAATTAATTTTCAGGATTCTGAGAGATTCCCCTTTAGCTATATTAGTTATGTAAGAGAGAAGAACTACGACACCAGCTTAAGCAGTTACTATTTATTATTCATTTTTACACTATGAAAAAAGGAGAAAAAAATAAAATTGGATCTCTACGAACAAAAGTAGAAATAAGCAGTTAATTTAACTGGGGCTTCCTGCTAAATCGTCCCTAAAACACCATCAAAGAGGCACCTGCCAGTGGGAGCAGATTGTAAATCTATGGTTCCACCTTCTCTGCTGTACGTATAAGACGTCATATGGTGTCACGACACATCCTGCCTGTCCCAATAAAAATAGAAAGGACTGACTGGTGCCGTTTGATGCAACTATTAAGGGGTTAGATTTCTCTTATAGGTTAAATATCAAAAGCGGAAGATAGCTGCCATGTATACAAGATGAACAGCAGAGGGCGCTGTGGGCAAGCTAGTTTAAATGGGTTGGGATGAAATGATTGAAGGGGAAGGCCGAATGAGGCAGAGTGAGATGATCTTACCATCCGTTTTATCAGAGGCATCATCTTAAGTAGCAAAGAGAGACGAAGAGAAAAATAGAGGAAAAATATATCGATACAAACATAAAAGATTAAGAATTGAAAGAACAAAAACAAAGGATGTGAAAACAAGTGGGAAAAAAACCAATTGAGGTCAGAAAAAAAGGCAGATAGAGGAAAAAGAAAGAGAGGAACACAAAGTTCATTAGTAAAAGACCATTTGATCAAAGAAAGCATGGTGCAGATGTCCGTTACAACAGCAAACCTTTCTTTTGTGACAGACCAAGACAAACTAGAGACTGTGGAATGGAAGAAAAGAGATCAATGTTTTTTTTCCAAATGTGTGACTGTAAATAAAAAAAGCTGATATAGAAACTGATATCTATGCTCATTCCTCTTTGTAATTTAGCCCAAGCTCAGTCTTACTGGTTACGTGATGATTAGAAAGAGCCAAGCCTGCTAAATATGTCCTTGTGGTTTCAGGTCTGGCATGGTGACAGACCATAACACCAAAGCATTTATTTCTAGCCCTGGTTGTGTTTAGGATCCTGCAGGAACATGAAACCTCTACTGTAACCTGCCCTGTATTTAGCGCCACCATTTATCCCCTTAGAAGCTTAGAGCTAAAGAATGCATCCCCACAGCATGATGCTGCCAACACCATGTGAATGACAAGGAGGATTTATTAAAGGATCATTGCATAGTTGTTTTGTGTTGAACTGGACCTCTTACAGCCCAATTTTCACATAAGCTCAATTTACAGCTCTTGCATTACGGGAGGATTTTTAGTGTGAACTACTGATTATTATCTGGTGCCTAATTATTTTTAGGCACCAGAAGTTGCAATTCTCTGCTACAGCTTAGCTACTATTGTCTGCTTCTTTGTTTAATGCACTCCTTGCCAAGTCTTGCCAAGGTGGGCGGCCATGTTTTGGTAGGTCTGCAGTTATTCCATACCCTTTCGTTGATGTTAAAACTGGGGATATTCATTTATCCCCCAGCTCTGCTTAAACCTTCCCCAAACTGTCCTGTTGTGTTTCTTGGTCTCCATAATGCTGTTTACAGATATATTATTGATTATATTAATGCAAATGCATGACAAACTTTTCGAATACTTCAACCTTTTTAAAATCAGGTCCCTTATCTTTCACTCCACAGACAGAGAGTTTACGCTGGTTTATGACATTAAAACAGATTACATATTGTAGTTGTAATGCAACTAAGTGTGAAGAGGTTTAATCAAACAGTGCAGGCATACAGTTTGAAACAAAGAAAAGTAACACAGGAGGATAATGTTGGTCTACAGAACATGCACTGAACATCAACAGGTGAGCGGGCAGGTGGAGAGAAGAGGAAAGGCGGTTTAAGCACCGAACAGTGAGAGTGAGCGGCTTCATCCCTGAGCTTTAATGGATTTTATCTGATTAACAACCTACCTACCCCCTGTAGTGATCTAAAAGCCTCCTTAGATTGAGATTTCATCCTTCTGCATCATTTCCTGCTAAGCGTGTGCTGACCAAAGCCTGCACTGTCTGATCAGTCATCTAACTTTCCTGACAAAGCCCTTACCCAGAGAGGAGTAGGAGCCGGGGGGCAGACGGTTCGCTCCCCTGGTTTGTCCGACGTTCCGGTATTTAGCAACCGCTGCTGCGTTCACATCCACATCGCTGCGGGAACGCTGCAGGGACACTGACGAAGCCCCGCCCCTCGTACTGGCAGAGACTGATGAGACGGCAGGAGCAGGGTGGGTGTTGATGGGAGAAATAACGGGATGGGGGGTGACGGGATATACAAAAAAAAACAAACAAAAAAAACAAAAAACATCACAAACACATGCAGGCACTGTACCACACATACACCACAGCATACAGAAACACCAGTAGACATACAGCACAGTGTATGAGTCCAACTGTGTAATAATAGAAAACCACATGTGGAGGCGAGCGCTTTCAGCTGGACGCAAGATGATGGAGATGAAAATGATGTGAAAGGATTTTGAAGGAGCTGATATTTGCCTCACTCTACCTGTGTGTGTGTGTGTGTGTGTGTATGTGTGTGTGTGAGAGAAATCTGAACATAAGTTTGGGTTTTGACTGAGGCTGCTCTGTGAGGCTGTTTGACTCACCTCGACCTGGACCCGCCGACCACTTGGAAGTCAGAGGACGGCTGAGGAAACAGGGAGGAAACTGGGTTAGAGCGCAAAAAAACAACAGTAACAAAACCATCAAAATACTAAATCCCCTCTAAGCGGATGGGGGGAAATACAGCCGCCCTGTAACATTATGCTCCCCATCTTCTACTTCCTTAAATTTAAACACAGGCTGTCGTATCCTACTGGAGAAATATATATATAGATTCTACTAACACAAAATATGACATTTCAAGTGTTTTTTTATGTACATTTTCATAATTATGAATTATAACTAATAAAAGAACGGATTTAAATTGTGGATATGACCATTAAACACGTTTTTAAATTAAGAAACTGCCCGTTACTCTAAAAAAATAATGACAGCTGATTTGATGGCTGTCCAGCAGACAGTCACCTGCACCATCTAAGAGGGAAAAGTCAGCCACTACAGATGATTCCTGCATTCGAGCATAAAACATACACAGGCAACATGGATGACCGAAGCCCTCAACACATTATGAAGCAACGCCCATTAAAGTTTAGTGGCGGTTACCATAAACCCCACAGCAGCAGCTACAGCTCTCTGCTTTTCTTGTGTTAAGTCACTTTTGAACCAGAGATGATATCAGAAGCTCCTTATCCAGGGTTTATACTTGAATGAGTAACTCTTATTTAATGCTTTTTTAATGCTCTTAGAAATAATCTTAATGCCATCAACAAGTTCCCATGACTTATGTATATGTATGTATATGTATATATATATA